>NC_073739.1:78747553-78907553 GCF_023634155.1 Falco peregrinus
CCTTGAATACTGTGTTCAGTTTTGGGCCACTCACTTCATGAGGGGCATAGAGGTGCTGGAACATGTCCAGAGACGGGCAATGAGGCTGGTGAAGGGTCTGGAGCACAAGTCTGATGAGGAGCAGCTGAGGGAACTGGGGGTGTTTAGTTTGGAGAAGCAGAGACTCACGGGCAGACCTTACTGCTTCCTGCAACTACCTGAAATGAGGTTGTAGACAGGTAGGGGTTGGTCTCTCCCTCCAAGTAACAGTGATAGGACAAGAGGAAATGCCCTCAAGTTGCACCAGGGAAGGTTTAGATTGGATATTAGTAAAAATTCTTCACCAAAGGTGTGCATAAGCTTTGGAACAGGCTGCCCAGGCAAATGGTTGAGTCCAGCATCCTTGGAGGTATTTAAAAGGCATATAGATGCAGTGCTCAGGGACGTGGTTTAGTAGTGGTGGACTTGGCAGTGCTTGGTTAATGGCTGGACTCAATGATCTTAAGAGTTTTCCAAACTAAATAATTCTATGATTCTATGTTGAGCTAACCATCTAGACTTCCGTACAGGTCTGCTTTACAAAGAGATTTCCTGAATATGTTTCACCTAGATCATTTTATGAAGAGATGATCTCTTTCTCTGAAGTCCCCCCAGAAGCTCCCTAGAAAATTGTCCATGAAATTTCTGGCCCTGGGTGCTGGTGGTAAAACACATCCAGGTCGTTGCCTACCAAGCAGAGGTAAGACCATAACCTTTGGTGTGATATGGCTCTCATACCAGTGAACACTGTCCCTGGCAAATATCCTAATCCAGCAGCAGCTGCCTTGTCTATTTAAAATGCTAGTTTCTTCTAAGTCAAGAAAAATAAGTGAGCTTCAGAACTGAAAGGAATGAAGGCTTTTCTCAGTGTTTATTCACTTTCTGCTTGCTTTCAGAATTCTGGGGCTGGAGATCTGGGGTTTTGTATCTCTGTTCACCGATCATATTGTTGATATGAGGGTCAAGACAGGTGATTTATTGGTTACAAAACCTTCAGCTTCTCAGTTGACAGCAAACTGCAAAGGCAGATTTACTAGAGATGAACCTATAGGACGTTTATGATTTCTCTCTTCCCTCCTTCCAGTACGACCATTTACTATGAGGTGTATACCATATTGCATGCACTCGGTTGATGTCTTCCTTAACACCTATGCATGGGAGTCCAAAGAATTAGCCTTTTGTGTTGTGGGTACCTTTAGATTCATAGGAGAGGGCTGGTGTTGCATAACATCAGTTCCAGTGTAAAGCTAGATACTATCTAGGGACATCTTCTACCACTGCCGATGGGTACATTGCAGCCAAGATAAAGTGTTCTGCCTTGAAGTGAAGAAGTGTAGAGTATGGCTCAGGTTTCCTTTTGAATAATAAATGACTTATCCAAAACTTTCAGGTCTGTGAGCTCCTCTCCACCCACACTTTAAAACTAATCCATGAAACCATAAGTAAAATCAGAACATACCAGACACACGTGTTCATGGTTTACGGGCTGTATGTATGCTTGGTGACCCACTCCCCAGGATTTATTGTAGGTCCAACCTTTAGCCTCACTGGCATAAACGTTTCTGACTTCCGCACTAGAAGTCTGATAACGAAGAGCTTGCAGCAAAAATTAGACAACTGTGAACTGGGCAAGTGGAGTTTTCGTCTGTGAACATTTGAGATAAGGAAGGCAATAATAAAATTTGTCTGACTGTATTGAGTAGACTGCTGCAGTTTATGCCTAATCATCTATTTAGCAACATTTGCAAACAAGATCAGCAATTACACAGCTAAATGAATCAGCGCATGTGTCTCGCTATGCCATAGGGGTTATAAGTAAAGAAAAACAAGCTAAGATTCTTAGAGTCATCTGAAGTGCAGTAAGAAATAAGATGAAAGAGAGGAGTGCTCTGATCATAATACACCAAAACAGCAAGTCCATCCAACTTGTTGATTAATTAAATAACTTTTTGTATAGATTTTGTATCAGCCACACAAATTTTCTTTTAAATAAATTTTAACCTTAACAGATGCATGGTAGACTAATTTTCCTGGAAGTTGAAATAGTCAAAGTAAAATTCATAGCTGGAGAAAACACCTCTTATTTTCCAGAATCCAGGAGATGATCTTTTAATGCAGTAGTCACCAGGCCCTAAAGATAAATATAGCAGACTAACAAGTGTAGATCATTTATATGAAAACAGTGAAAATTATGGAATAGTTGTTTGGGGAAAAAAAAAAAAAAAAAAAAAAAAAAGAGAGAAAAGTCAAGGCTTTTCCCAGCTGTAAACCCCTCTAGGTCAGTGTTACCAGAACACAGACAGCTCTTTGAATATATACAGATATGCATTTACTAAAAGATTTCATTAAACTTAAACTGAAAAAGATTGAGTCCATGGGAAAGGGATTTGATTTCTCAAGGTGCAAAACCTCTTTCAAATAAACATACAGTCAGTTTTGTCCTTCCCTGTTGAACACTCTCTTGTACTAGAACGTTCATTTGTGTTATTAAAAAAAAACTTAAAAAAAGAAAAAGAAAGAGAAAAAGAAAAAGAAAAAAGAAAAAGAAACAGAAAAAGAGAAAAGAAAAAGACAAAGAAAAAAAAGAAAAAGAAAGAGAAAAAAAGAAAAAAGAAGAAAGGAAAAGAAAAAGAAAAAAAAAAAGAAAAAGAAAAAGAAGAAAAAATCTTCAGCCACATTTTTACTTTGGACTAACACTCACCTGTGTGAAACAGCATTTTTTTTCTTCCTGCATAGGCAAAGGACCAAGGTCTGATTGACATCCTTAGCAGAATGGCAGCCTTTCAGCTCCAGACTGTGCAGACATTCCTCTGCTCCTCAGAGCCTCTGCCCTACAGGCGCTTGGCTGTCTTGTTTATTTGATTGTGGTCAGATAGGAAGCCTGAGCTTTGATAGACAGCTGTTCTTCTGCTAGAAACTAATAGATTTGATCTGGCTTGTTTGCCTGTGATTTTTTATTATTGTTTTTAAGTATTTTATATTTTATGTTATGTTATTTAATTTAATTTAATTTAATATTTAAATATTTATTATATAACAAAGGATTCTTAAGTGCCTGGAAAATTCTGATACTCCTGAGATAGGAAAGAGCATTTCAATTTTTCAATGAATCTTAGAAGTTAAAAGGTGAAAATTTGGAATTCAGTTGAGAGATACCCAACTTTCAGTGAGTCAGTAAGTATAACTTAATGACAGATATAAAAACAACATTTGATTCTTAAAAAAATTTATCACTGTATGAGGATCTGAGCTTTTAGTGTTGCTTTTTCTTTTTTTTTTTTTTTTTAGCACAGAAATTGCTCTGAGGTCAGTGGCATTGAGGATGTTTATCTTGATCTGAGGATGACTTCCATCATTTCTGCTTTCTTAGCGCCTTGTGAGGCGAGAACCTTGTGTGAGCCTTGGTGGTGTTTGCATGAAAAGGTGCGGAAAAGTGGATGCTGCTCTCTTTGGTGGTTTAGTGGAAGCCACTGGAAACACCAGTAGAGAACTAATGTGAGCAATGGCATCTTTAATGTCTTTACATCAAGAATTAGCCTTGTGGTTTTTACAATAAGGGAGTTTTTCTGTGGATAGCATGAAATTTTCAGTATAGTAATGAAAAGCTAATTCTGCAGATTCAGTATGTTAAGTTTCGGTCCAGCTCCCTGGGACCTTAATTTTCACTATGCATGCTGCTGTGCGATAACACAGCTGCATCAGAGGAAACCCTGTGAGAATGGGGAACTGAGGTAAGGGATAACTCTCTGTTTTTCTCTGTGCTGCTTTATCAGCACAGAGATTTCTCAGCTCTAAACTGCCTTTTTGTTTGTTTGGTTGGTTGGTTGAGGGTTTTTTTTTATTTTAAATAACTTATTAATAATCAGCACCAATAAGGGAATGTGCATAGTCGGAAGTGATATTAAAATCAAGTACTTTTATTGTCAAAATGTGGGTCTAATTTTCCTCTTAGGTTTGAATAAATCAATGGTAACCTTTCTGCAAAGTTGAGAGCGCTACAGGTGTGACAGTGTAAGAAGGGCACAGAACAGTGCTTATGCCAGGATGATACCTTATCCTCCACAGACCTGCTCTGGATGTCTTTGCATGCCAGCTGTTGAACTTGCTAACCAAGGCAAAATGTCCCTATTAAATCCTATTTGATTTTTCACTACCATTACCAACGTAAGCTTGTGTTTCCTTGTTGACTATTGGGAACATTACCATGCCTTTCCCATGGGTTCCCAAACATGTAAGTAGAGTGTGCGTTAGAGGATGGCCCTAGGAAAGAAATTATACTGGAATGCACCCTCTCAAGATTAGCCTTATAGATTTGACCTTCCTTTCTTACACTTGCCACCCTTCTGGTTAAATGATAAAACCTCAGCCGCAGTAAATGCATAATGAAATGAACAAGGAGTCCAGGTTTCATCCTCTTCCTCCTCCTTGCAGGTCTTTTACAGTCTTTTTCCGGCCCACCTGACTTTTGGGGGGCAGAGTAGCAAAAGCCCATTTATTACTGCATGGGCAAGGAATATTATTTACACGCTTTCTCAAGGGAGTTGTTCAAGTCACTGCATAAGCCATAGCGTGCATAGATGAATCCTGAATTGCCCATCACTCTCAAACACTATGAGGATGATCTATAAAAGTGCAGATAAATCAAAGGATCAAAATTCCCCAGGCTCCATACTGTGTGGGCCAGTCCTTGTAGTACAACAAAATTCCTGTGTCAAATATATCCGTCTCTGGGTACAGTTGAAACTTTAAAGCATTAACATTCTAGTGGAATATGGATATGAGGAGACAGACATGAGTACAGACAGATAACCCTCTGGAATAAGAAGACTTTTTTTACTCCCTGAAATATAATGGTGCAGAGATAATATATGAAGGAGGGGAAGCTCAGATCATTTCTTCAGAAAATATTTTTCTTCTTTTGTGTGCTGAAATGTGTTTATTTACACAAAAAATCATCCTTTAATGGGACTGAGAAAAGCCTCTTGGCGCACTGACACCAATCTCTTTTTTATTAATTTTACAGCAAAAGGTCAAAACTATATCTATTAAGTATATTTATACAGGAAAGTGCTAGACACACTAGATTACATAATGAGATTGACATCCGTGTCTTGTAAGATAATGATCTTGAGACATGGTCCCAGTGTAGCTCTGATCAAGTTAATAGAATTGACTTTGGGCCCTTTTGTTTACTCCCAGCTCTTAACCCAAAATGATTTCGGTTAATCTTTCAAGAAAATCATCTTAATTTTGGATGCTTTATTCGAGATTATGGGCTGTTGTGTCTGAGTATCCTTTTGTCTGACAAAAGGGATTGCTTAGACTTGTGCTTTGCTAAAATCCACCTGCAAAATCTGCATAGGTTTTTTTTGTTGTTTGTTTTTGTTTTGTTTTGGGGTTTTTTTGTTTTGTGTTTGGTTGTGGGGTTTTTTGTTTGTTTTTTGTAGTGGGGAGTTTTCTGTGACTTGAGTAGATTCCAGACAAGAAAAACAGTATAAATGGAAGAAAGTTGTGGCCTTTCTTCAGGTCTGAAATCAAGGAAAAAAAAAATAATCCAAAGGAAGGCTTGCTCACCTGATGATTACCTTGTACTGTCTAACATTATTTGGCATGATAGAAAATAAAACTTCTATCTACAGACAGATATGAACTCAGAGGTATCTGAAGTATTATCTGATGGACAAGAAAAAAACCCATCTGTTACTCTGAAGTCCACCAAAACTGGTACCCCACACCCCAGTTTTACAAATGGCACCAACCTTCTTTTAAGCTCTTTGCCACAAGTTGGCATGTGGGTGTTTGTGCCTACTTCTCACCAGCAACCAGACATTTTTCCCTGTTGGAAGCATTTAAATTAGTTGTAACTTCACCACCACTAAGTCACCTGGGTGGATGTGTGACTTTTTAGGGCCACTGAATGTGGTGCATTTTCACTATTTATTACAGTTACAGAAACACCTGTGCTTAACAAACTCTGTTAATCTGGTGGAAGTTCAGTCTTTTACTGGCTTCAAAATGTTGTCTTAATGCACAGGGAAAAAACAAACAAACAAACAAACAAAAAAATCCATGGAAAAAGCACAGCAGTGTTTCTCTTATTAAATACACATTTTCCCTTTTAGGGTGAAGCTTTGTGAGTTTCCATACTAGACCTGAAGAATTCACCTGAATTTAGCAAGAATGGATTGGAACTTTCCTCTCCCATAAGTGTAACCATATAAGATTTGCAAGTTTAGTCTTATTTATTCAGTAATCTAAGCTTCCTTTAGTAGACAAAGGAGGGATTGTAGTATCTTCACAAGGTGATATAAAGTAGCATAGAATGAATCACCCTGTGGAGGTGGTGATTTCTCACTACTGAAGGAATATAGGAGTCTCCCTGTTTGCTTAAGACGAGGCAAAAAATTTCTTAGAAGGCCGAAGTTAAATGCTATGAACAGCAAACGAAGATAAAGGGCTTAACAACTAGGAGAAAGATACTTAAACAGCCAAAGTTTTAAAGGTTGCAACAGAGAAACTTCCTTGGGATTTGTGCTTCTAAACCCCCATTCTCTCTGAAAGCCCCTCCACACACATTCAGCTGAGCAACCAAATCTATATGTAAAGATGTTAATTTCCAAGCATTTAAGAGCTCACTTTCACTAGAAGTTAAGGACATAACCCTTGTATGACCTCCTCAGATTTTG
This sequence comes from Falco peregrinus, assembly GCF_023634155.1. Classification (NCBI taxonomy): domain Eukaryota; kingdom Metazoa; phylum Chordata; class Aves; order Falconiformes; family Falconidae; genus Falco; species Falco peregrinus. The sequence continues at coordinate 78,754,258 of NC_073739.1, forward strand.
CTTTCTTGGTATTATGAATGCTTCAGAGAAAGAAGCTAACTCAACCAAATGTCAGATTTTGGATGCCAGTTCCTGACTTTTTATTCCCGTGATGACTTACCCAATGCCACTGAACTACAGCTGGGAAATGGGACTGGGCTTCAGGAGGTCCTTGGTTAACCTTGTGTAGACACAACTGTGATCTGGATTTACCCAGAGATAAAGGTTCTTGGAAGATGCCTAAGAAATTTTGTACTATGAAGACTTCCATACTGGTTTTAGTTGCCAAAGGACACAATGCAGAGCATCTGGAAGTTCACATCTAAGTCATTCACTTGCGAGTAAAGGGAAAGATGCTAAAAGGCTTCTTGCATAAAGCAAAGCAAGTGAGTTACATGTTTTCTGCATGTAATTGAAAAATTGTCTCAGCAATAAAAGATACAGAACAAGGAGCAATGGCATGTAAATAACTAATCAACTTAAGATTCTGCATACCTTTGTCCAAAAATAGTACCTGGACTGTTAAATCTCTGTCACAGGTACTTTGTGTTCCTTTACAACACTGCACTGTATTTTGCTTTCTATATCTTGCACTGAAAACACATTTTTCTTTTCCTTCTAGTGAAATGATGACTTTTACTGGGTTTCATACTAATACAGAAATAAGAAATAAACCAGCAATAATACCACATAAGAATTTTACAGTACCGGGCCGTTCATCTGGATCTGTAAATACCAGCTATAAATGCTTGTAATAGTTTGGGCTGGGGTAGAGTTAATTTTCTTCGTAGTAGCTAGCATGGGGCCATGTTTTGGATTTGTGCTGAAAACAGTGCTGATAATAGAGACTTTATTACTGAGCAGTGCTTACACAGAGCCAAGGCCCTTTCTGCTCCTCACGGGGGTGGGGGCACAAGAAGTTGGGAGGGGACACAGCCAGGAGAGCTGACCCCAGCTGACCAAAGGGATATTCCATAACATATGACACTAGCTCAGTATATAGAGCTGGAGGAAGACGGAGGAAGGGGAGATGCTTGAATGATGTTTGCCTTCCCAAGTCACCATTACACATGATGGAGCCCTGCTGTCCTGGGGATGGCTGGGCATCTGCCTGCCCATGGGAAGCAGAGGAACGAATTCCTTGTGTTCTTTTCCTTGCGTGCATGGCTTTTGCTTTACTTATTAAACTGTCTTTATCACAACCCATGAGTTTTCTCAGTTTTACCCTTCTGCTTCTCTCCCCCATCTTGACGGGGAAGGGGAGTGCGTGAGCATCTGTGCGGGGCTGCGTTGTCAGCTGGGGTTAAACCACATCAATATTCTAGTATTTGACCAATACCGCAATGTTTTTTGCAATAACAATTAATAAATAGATAGGTAGACAGACAGACAGACAGACAGACAGAGGTCTGATCCCAGTCCCTGCTAAGATGCACTGATCAGATGCTGAGAGTCACACTGGATACCCAAGCTTCCATTCATTACTCTTTTAGCCTACAAATAATCGAATATTCATGGCACAAAGTGTTTCTACCTGTGTGCAGGGCTAACTCCACCTGGCCTGCAAAAATTCAAGTCGTATTTGATAGCTGATGGCATGGTTTTCCAACGTTACTAACCTTCAGTGCGGTTCATAAATTTATAAACAGATTTTGAAGTTGTTCATCTCTTTAGACTTATGGTCAAATTTACCAAAGAGAACAATATTATGTCACCCCAGTTAATTTCATAATGAGTCTAGCATAAGAGCAGAGTTTCTCTGGCCTTCCACTTCTATCAATGGAGGGAAGGAGATATTAACAGTGTGATACAGACCATTCCAGCAGTAATCCAATTTTATGACACTTCTGGCTCTTTAAAATCACTTTCAAGATTAATAGAAATTATAATACTAATAGTTTATGCGATTTACTCAGGAACCTAAGGCTAGACAAAAGGATGCAGGACACAGAGTAGAGCAAACATAGAGAATATTTTTGCATATTAGGGTGCTTGGGATGGATACTGGAAGGACTCCATAGAGAAAGAAACCACTTTCTAACATAATTGTTAATAGAAATAAATTGCAGCCTGTTAAAGGAAAAATACAGAAGATTATTAAATTTGGGAATTCTTAGAATTCCTTTTAAACTCTTATTTTTTTAAAAAAAGTTCCTGTGTATTTTAAAATGACAGCTCTTTTGGAAAAACAAACATTGAATTTTTTCAGTGAAAAATTTGAAATTTTCTTTTGAACAATTAGAAAACTTTTTTTTTTCTTTTTTAATTAAACCAGGTTTTCTTCTGTGAAAGGCTGTAATTTTTGCATATGAACTTTTTTGTACAAAGAAAAGATGTCAGAAATTTCACAGGCAATATTTCTCTGTCCCTTTTCAAGTTTTGCCTTGTGTTTGCAATCAACAATCTGACATCCAAAATGACTGTTATTTTTCCTTCAAATGATTCTCTTGTTTAACTGTAACCTGCTATGCACACACTGCTACATGACACATGCTTCAGATCTCTGATCTTATCCTGTGTCTGCATTGCTTGCTTGCTTTCTCCTACCTCGTGCCTTTAAACTTATCTTTAAAGCCCATTCTCTATTATTTGTTCTAAAAACTAACCTCTGTAACTGTTTGCACACTTGTTTTCCAGATGCTGCTGCCAACGAATTATTCCCCAGTGATTCAAGCTTGAATTTCACCCATTACTGCTTGGCTCATAGGACACGTTCCTTAAACTCAGAAGACTTTTAACTTCACTTTGTTTTCCTCCCCTCAGGAAAACTCAAAACCAAAGAGTAATTTTCACCCCAAAGCAACCAACAGACCATAGGAAAGGTTGAAATACAACAAGCAGTTTATAAATAAACAATTAAATAAAATAACCCACTGTTCTATTTGGTCATGCTATGTAAAAGGTTGTGATGCTTAATAAAAGACAGGTCTCCCCCAGAAGATCAGGCTTACTGTAAAAGCAACACCATTTTAATTACATTGGATTTGAAACTAAAATAAAACATTCCTAACATGTTTCACTATACGAAATGTCAAGTTTTTTTACACATCCCGCTTTTCTGCTGATATGGCTTGTTTTCACTATAAGAAAGGTGGTTGGTGGAACCATAGACTAAGAATCTTATTTATTCCTTCCTAATTAAATCAGTACAAAATTGTGAGCGTAACAGAGCTCAGGAAACTTCTATCCCTTTCTGAAATGAGGATGCTGAAAAGCTTTTTCCAGCTGCTGCCCAGTCCTTTAAGATCCTAGTTCCCAAAAGTTCATGGCTGTGTTGGAGGTGGCTTAATTTGCTCAAACCAGCTGTCAGAATCACAGCTGGCTTCTCCGGTTTTTGCCCCCAGTTCTACAGGACAGCACATCATCCCCCCTCTCCCCCATGGTCTTACTGCCCCCTGATAAATTTGTTAGATGAACAGGTATGCCCAGTGCTCCTAGTGCAAAGAAGGATAGAGGATGAGGCTCACAAGTGCTTGATTCACTCCTACCTCTTGGCAAAATCCTTGCTCTTTTTCTTCTGTCATGCTCTGCCTCCTACATGGAAGTTTCTTACCTTCATCAAGATACGGAAGAGCTGAATAGAGCAGCTTGAACTGGATGCCCACTTCTGTTTATCTCCTTCCCTTGTTTCTATGTTGCTTTTGTATCATTCAGAAGTTTTTGGGGTTTGTTTTGGTTTGGTATCTTTTTTGGTTTGTTTTGTTGGTTGTTGAGTTGGTTTTTTTTATTTATTTAACAATGTCTTATTGACTATAGCTGTTCATTAGATTAGGCAAACTTAGGACAGAAATAAAATGCAGTGCAGAAATAGTTAATATTATTTCAGGGATCTCTGTGTAAAAAATCAATTTTAGTTATTCACAGCCTTTTTTTCTCCTTTCCTCACTCAATTACCTTATTGACCAGTAAATTCATGCACTTATTTATAAACTAAAAAAGACACATATTCTCTCTATTTCATAAAGGAAACAAAAAAATGTCCTCATTTAATTCTGATGTTGGTGGAATTCTACCAAGGGAAAATTTGGCTCAAACGTTCCTGCAGAAAGTCATTGAAGGAAAATAGATTTTACGTGTGCTTAGTTATTCTTTTCACCTCATTTTATTTCTCAAATATGTATTTACATATAATCTCACCAGATGCAGAAGTCTGGTCATAACTTTTAAAATTCAAGTAAATTATTATTTCATGTATGCCCAATAATTGCTATTAATAATAATACTTAACATGGATATATAATTTTATCTCCTGATTTCTCATGAGAAGCAGGGATAGGAAAAGTAAATCTTTAACTGAAGTACTTGAAAATGAAATAAATAGGTAAATCAAGCATTTTGACAAGTTGATCCTAGAACATAAAAGTGGGTAGGTTTCGTAACTGCAAAACACCATTACCTGCTATTGAATTCCACTGTGGAGAGTGGATTAACAGCTGTTGTCAGAAATTGTTGGTGTAATGGAATTATTTATGGTGTCATCTGTTTAATTCTTGTGGGAAATGTTCACACAGTCTGTCAATGAAGTGCATGAATACAGCTAGAGCATGGTTTATTGACTACTGCAGATTATTTCATTTTATGTAGGGTAAAACAGGCAAATTTTAAAGTGTTAACCTTATCTGGCTTCTCTGAGTTTACCTAGTCAATGTTAGAGCTGATTTGAAACATGGTTCTCCCTTGTTCTGCCTCCAACCAGACTTCGTTGGTACCACTGCCTGCCTTGTCCAGAAGTTCACATTTAATAAATAGGATAACATATTTTTGTTGTAAAGAATGCTACCTTGTAAAGATTGATGGAGATTAATTCTAGTCCACTGAATTCTCATCTGATGCTTAAAACCCCCACATTTTTGATAAAGCTGTATGTCTGTGTGTGTTCTTATTTTTTTATTTCTCTACACTTCTGCCATTGTCTCTTTTGGCTGGGGCTAGAAGCAGAATTGCAGAAATGCCACCAGAAAGGCTGTGCTACTGGGGAATAGATGAGGCATGTTGTTTCAGATTTAATTAGAAAAGTTTTGTACAGATTTGCTCTGTAGGCCACATTTCAACATTAAAGTTGAGGGCAGCTGATGCCATCTGCTCCATTTAATGCAAATTCAATGCAGCCCTTTGGCTCTTGGCAATTTACCAATATGGTCCTCAAAGTATTTGGGCAAAGTATGACCACCCCTGCTGTACTGAGTGCCCCTCTTTCCTCTCCCCCCTTTCGTATGTCACCCCTTTTGAAAATCAAAAGTACTCTTTTCTGCTTATGCCTCGGTGCCTAAGCAGTAGTGGATATTTTGTGCTTCTGTGACTGGCCTTGTATGATTTCAAGAAAAAAAGCTAGTTTCTATCAATCAAACAACAGCAGTCATCATTAGTCTTCTGGGACACATGCTGCAAACCCTTAGGACCAGCTTTTCAAAGAAGGAGAATATTGTTTCTGATGTGAAGTTGATGGATGCTTCATGTACTGTGTGTGACAATGACACAAGAATTTCCAAGAGCAGAGGATCCTCCCAAACCTGTCTTAGCTGCTTTGTGTGATCCAAGCTTTAAAGAATATCTGTGCCTCACTTCTTAATGGGTGCCAATACTGCAAAATACAAAGAGATGCCCAGGAGAAAAAGTTGCTGTTAGAAAGTAATTATTTGTCATGTTATCTGTCCAATTCAGAAGGGAACTGCCAGAGAGTAGGGGTCTGTCTTTCTTGTGTCTCAACAAAGCGCTACATAAAGCTACGGAAGAATGGAAATTAGCAAGGAAGTAAAAAAGGATAATTAATCATTATTAACCTTTTCCATTTTTAAGCACTAGCTAACTTTATGAAATGTCATAAAAATGTTTGATCAGAAGAGTGATTTCTAAAGTTCTCTATAACAAATCAATCTATATCCAAAGAAAATCAACCAAACAAAATCATACCCATGCAGACCTATATTTATCAAGGTGTTTAACCTTACAGTTGCCTTAGTAGGTCTAACGCATTTTTTTCACAGAGGGAGAAGGGAGACAAAGGGAGTTCAGCTGATTTTCCTAAGGTAACCTGGGAAATCTATTACAGACCAAGGAAAGATGTCCATGTGTCCCACTGCCAAGATAATATCAAAGCTACCAACTAGTGTGTGTTGCTCATAAAAATACTATGTTAAAAAAAAATAAGTCAATTGATGTGCAATAGTTGTAATAATTCTCAAGGATAATTGCACACTTGAGTGTGAGAAGAGAGAAGTAATTGAATGTATTTAAAAGGGAAGCAGAGGAAGAAAAATGGGGAGGAAGAAAGGGAATAGAGTGCAATAAGTCTGCTACCTTTGACACTTCTTGCAATGTGGTGTCATGCCTTGAGATCTGTATTTCTGCATATTGGTAGAAACCCTCTCTACAGCACTCTGTAGGGGCAACGCTGCAGCAGCTACAGCTGCTGAAGGTGAGTTGCAAAGAAGACAAAGCCAAACTCTTTGTTATGGCAAAAATTAAATAAGGACTAACAATCACAAGAGTCAAATTTATCTATCTATCTATCTATCATTTGCTTGCGTGTTTGCTGGGGGTAGAGGGCAGGCTGGACGTTTGGAAAAGCTGCTTTGTCAGGAGGGTAGGGAAACACTGGAGGTTTTTCACTCTCCATCCTTGGAGGTTTTCATCATTCACCTAGAAAATGCTGTGTATGACTTCATCTAGTGATGGCAACAATCCCAGTATGAGCAGAAGGTTCAATGGGAGACCTCCAGAAATACCTCCCAGCTTAAATTTCTATGGTTTTATAATTTTTAAATAGCTTCTTCCTGGGACCCCAGCCTCCATTGGGAACTCCAGTCATGTTGGAATTTATGGGATTGGAAAATTATTAAACTTCAAAAGGTTTCATGTAACTAAAGTAGAAGTTTCCAATTTAGCTACCTCTGAAAAAGTTACTTAAGGCTCTGTTTATAATCCATGAACATTAATAGACAGTTTTGAGGCATAATTTAGATGCTTTTGAGACATAATTTAGATTTCCACTTTAATATGATATGAATCATGCAGTATAAGAACCCCTTTACCTTTGACCAGAGTGAAATCATGGGATGAATAGGTCAGACAGAGACCTCTGCACTGGTGCTACCTACATTTGGCTAGAAGAAAAGGTGTCTTCACTGAAACTGACACCTTTTTTTAGTCATATGGATGTTTCCTTTTGGCAGAACAAATGCATTCATTTCTGAGTTTTAAGTAATTTATTTTTAATGTGCATTAAAGGTTTGTTTTGATTGTAAGCTGCATTTAAATTTTAGTAGATATTTAATATTTTGTAAATATATACCTTCAACATTATCAATATGAAATTATTTCACTTAGAACTATAAATACTATTACTTCTTTTATTTCACATGGAGGAAAAAAATCCCAGTACTTCAGCTATCCTCAGCTCACGTTTTTTTCCTTCCAGTGAAAGTCATGAATGAGAGTGCCTACATATATATATATATATTATATATATATATATATGTATACACTCTTAAACTTATATGTATATATATATACTTAAACTGATTTGACTTTTGGTCTTGATTGGTGCTATAGATTGATACTGTATATGGGTTTGAGCTTGTTTCATAAAATGAATCTTGCTAAGGGAAAGATTCTTCATATCATATCCATTTTTTAATTCAGATCAAGTTAATAACAAGGCTTAGGGCTAGCTTTCCCATTTACCAAAGTATAAATATGTATGTTTAGATGTAAACATAAGCTGTCTCTCAACCTTGTTTGAAAGGTTGTAGGGTGTCTAGAAGAATGACTTGCCATGTATGTATCAACTTCATTAATTATCCATTTAAAATCATTGAAATAAGCAGAAAATCTTTATTTTTAGATCAGATTTTTAACTCTCCTGTGAGCTTGTGAGTCTGCCATTACAATATCGCACACTTCTCACAATACACTTGAGAGGTAGAGATGTACTTCTTTCCCCATTTTACAGGAAGGCAGAGATCGAGAAAAGAGGAGACCCAGGAATGTGTTTTGCTATCTGTCTCCATCTGGCTGCAAAGAGAGTTAGAGCCAGGCATCAGGACCCGTTCTTCAGTGACGTCATTTCAGACTGATGAAATAACACTAAATCAGACAGTGAATGGATTAAGAACAGAACTGAACAACAGCAACCATCAATAGGAAGACACTGGTGGATGTGTGTGGGTGGATTCTCCGTAAAGTCACATTTTCACAAAGGATCTAGATACTTTAAACAGATGACTCTGGAGAGCATGTGTGAAGGTTCAGCTGACCATTTGTAGCAAACAAAGAAACTCTCAGCCTACACCAGGGGTAAGAGGGCTTTCTCTGGCCTGATAAACTCTCCAATAATCTCAAGACAGACTATGGAAAGAGTATTTAGAGATAGATTTTCATAGATTACTATGCAAACATGAGAGAAAATGAGGCAAACAAGATTATCTGAATCACACAAAATTTGTGTCTAATTAAACAGTTGAGTGCTTTAGCATAAGAATGTATAAAGTTTATGAATGCACATCATGCATTAAAAAAAAAAAAAAAAAATGTTTCCAGTAAAACAGTGGTAGTGGTTACAGTAAACAAACATAATATAAGCTCTTTCCATGGCTTTGTGGATGCACAAGTAGGAAAAAAAGCCAGAAGAAGAAGGTGGTTCTTCTGTATACATATTAGTCTTAGGTTAACATACTGTTGCTAGTTTTCTTGATTACACTGAGCTTTGGACGAGGGCCTAATTCAAAATGCTTCTCTTTGGAAAGATTGCTGAAGAAACAAGCATCATTAGGGATGATACACTAGGTAAGGGAGATAGGGAATTTAGTTGATTGTTTCAGCTGCATGGTTACCTAGAAATATAGTACGTTATGAGGTTGCTCTTTCTGCTTTGATATTTTGTGTTTGTCAGTGGTGCCTGCCACACTCAGATAGGCACCTCTTCTTGTTTTGCAAATGTAACTGTCTCAATAAGGATAATTAAATAAAACCCCTGAGGTCCCATGCACCACAGTTTCCATTTCTTTTTTTTTTTTTGTTCTAGCCCAGGAAGCAAACGGAGGTGTCATATCTGCTCACCACCTCTCCATTTCTATTTGGGAGAGCCACCGCTGTGTCCATGGAACGTACTATACTTCCAAGGCAAAAATCCAAAATCCTCCAAGACTGTGGCTGTCTTATGGACGCATAAATTTATCAAGGATATACAAGGTGAATGAAAGGCCTTTGCTTTGGGGAGCTCTCTGGAAGGCATTTGAACTACCAATGCACCAATTTCCAATAATTCAATGATTCTAGTTTCTGAATAGACACCTTTAGAACTGCATATCAGGAGGTAGAGTATGAATGAAACTAAACAAATTGAAGCCTGTAATAAGAGGAGATAAAATTTAGTTTATGGAAAGACTTTTCTAAAACAACCTTTCACAATTCCTATCCTTGAAACACCAAATAAGGCAATCAAAGATGTGCCATGCACATTACTAGCTTCTATGTGTTAATTGCTTGTTTCACCATGAAAGTCTTAAATGACTGCACTGAAAATTAAAAAAAAAAAAAAAAAAAAAAGATGCCCTGATTGGATGTAAGTCACCTGGGATGATCAGTATGGTAAATTTTTAATAAGAAGATGAAGCATTGAGTGATTTACTGCTAATCCCATTGCGTGAGCTGGAGGAGGCTAAAGAACAAAGGTTTACGGTCCCTTTGGAGATTTGTTTCATCTGCACATCAGCCTACAATTAATGGCCATTTAACTGTTGTTCTCCTGCTGGACATTGGTGGATTGATTCAGTAAATAAAAGTGACAGAGCAGTGTCCCATGGCAGTATAATAGAAACTGGCTGCACCTGTTATTTGCGAATCATTGCTTGCCAGGGCATTGACCTTTTCTAGTCTAGCTGAAACTAATAGGAGAATTTAAGGGCCTGATTACTTAAATTTCATTATAAGAATTTGTATGTCAGAATCTCAGTTTCTTGAAACGTGCTGCAAGCCACTGTACCATGTCAATATTACCAACTCCTCTCCTTTTCCTAACTAGTTATTATCAGGTAGTAATGACCAGTTGGTTAGTTAACACACATCAAAGCAAAAAGCAACGATTACCTACTCTAAGGGCGTGTTGGAAGGAAAAGATGACTGTGTAATGAGCAGTATGTACCATCAAAGTATTCTCTTGTTTTCTCTTTCCTAGTGAATAAAAAAGGAAGGGAGGACTTTGCTGAGAGAAGGGAGAAAAAACCCCCAAACCAAAGCCTAAAACACCAGTGCAGCTCCTACAAGCATCTGTGCTCTGCATCACAATCCAGTTGGAAAACAGCTGTCATCATGTAACTGAGCATTTACAAATATTTAATAACAGATTTGTCCTCTATTTCAGCTGCCAGAGATATGAGCGGAAGGTTGGGAGCAGAGAGGGGAGGGGAAGGCAGGGCAGAGTGTTTTCATTTCTTTATCCCTGCTGCTGTTACTGAAGTTAGAGAAAGGAGACAGTGCTCCTAGTTTCACAGCTGGCCTAATATTCTCATTTGCTCTGTTTCTCCTTTGGAGCTGCAGCTGCTCTCTTGAAACAAGCTGGCTGCAGGGATAGATCAGAAGATGGTCAGGAGTCCAAAGCAGTGACTCATGCCCACAGGGAATTCAACAGGGTTTGCACAGTATGTGCAAGACGGGGATCAGGACTACAGGAACTGGATAGAACTGTTTTCACAGACAAATTTGTCAGCAGTGCCTAGGGATGTTTTCAGAGGGCATCTCCAAGTTTATTCAATAATATGTTGACGAAACCAAAAGGAGAAACCACTAGACCTTCTTTCGTTATTCAGATTTTAAAAGTTTAAAGGAAAGAATAGCAATGAAGAAAAGTCTCTTTTGAAGAGGTCTCCTTAAATATGCAAACATACTTACCTTTGGGAAGTATATAGGGAATTAGAGGGCAGTTGGGTGGATTGAACTTAACCCCCAAAACAGAGGTATGGGATTATTTTATAGCTCATTTCTCTCTTTGTGTTCACTCCCCACAGCTGGAATATTGCATCTGTCTTCAGAGCATCTTCTTCACCCCAACGTATCCTAGAGGAGAAGAGGAAAATACACAGCCCACTGACATGGCAGGGTATCCAAAAGGGAGTGTGTGTGAGCTGCTACCCTGTGGACTTAAGCTGCAGGAGAGGGGCAAAGACAGAAAAGTATGCTTATTAAAGCTTCATCGATTAAGACAAACGAAATTGGGACATCCTCAGTGCCAGCATTTGGCTGACTACACTTGCACTGTTCTCCAAAACCAGAAAAACACAGGTGCAGGTAGGCTGATGCAGAAGGCCAGCTGAAATGGGCTGGGGTGGGAAGCACAGTATGAATCTGCAGCACCCCTGAGCCTCCTGGCAGGAAGCACTGAGAGAACTGAGTAAAAATGTGGCTGGACTCATTTGTTGCACAGCTCAAGCCCTCTGCAGAAAGCCAGGCGTGTAGGCATGTGGCTAACAATCCTAAAATTAACTTGCTGTGTTCAAGTGGATTTTGTACAGTTTGCTTCCATTCTGTCAGCATTTGCTTCCCTGAAAATGGGGGTCGGGGCACGGGTGGGGTGGGGGAGAGGGTAAGAAATTAAGAGTGAAAGTAAAGGACTAATAAAAGCCAAACACAGCAGAGTGTGTCAGGCATCTTGAGAGGTCTCCGCGAGCCTGCCAGCCAGTGCATGCCAAATGCTGTAGTCTGTGGTGTCGCCGGTGCTGTAAACCATTGCAGAGTCAGAAGTGGCCTGGGTGGTGGAAAAACACTTCCCAAGGAACATGAGTAACATGGGACTATCAGAAAGAAAAAGGAGGTGACACGTGGCTACCCTTGTATCTTTGAAAATGCTAACAGGTTTTTTACAGGGCTTGGTCACCTTTAGTTCCTTGCCAACTGGTCTACTGTTGTTTGGGTGCAGAGCAGAAGATGCAGCTCTTGCCTTGTCTCCCTCTAAGCATCAGTTGTGTTGCCATGAACCATACACTCCCGTGCATATAATCCTGGAAAGAAGAAAAGTCTGGGAATCGTGAATCAGTAACTCACTACGCTCCTCAAGCAAGAAAAGGGCCCCCTGGTGTGACATGGCAATTTACAGAGATGCCATAGGGGAGAATCTGGGTAAAGACGGAGATAATTAGTAAAAAAAGAAAGCACAGAAAGGGAAAAAGACTTAACTGAAGTCATGCAGCAGGACAGTAGTGGTGCCAGGAATAAATCACAGGTCTTCTGATTTACTTCAAAATGCATCCAGTAAATTTCTTAGAAAGGCTTCTCCACTGTGAATTGGAACAGATCCTCATGCAAATACACTGGAATTCTGTCCAATGTCGGAACTTATTGAAAAAGCTAGGATTTAATATGTTGAAATTATGTTGGAGGTACAGCAATTAACAATGACATTTTGACTACTGATCCAGGCATTTCTTGCTCACTTTTTTTATTTTCCACCTTCTGTGTTTGTCTGTAATTGCACATCTGCTCGAATACAGGACACTTGGGTTGTACAGCAGATTATTCAAAACCACCTCCAAAACACAGGAAAATTACTCTGCATTTTTGCGTCCATCAGCTGTTCCTATTACTTCTTCAAAAAAAACTTTTATTCCTCATGTTAGACATGATGTCCCTTGGGTGAGTAAAGGCTGGCAATCTTTAATTAAATTAATCAAAGCCAGGGACAAAATCTGTAGGGAATATCGGGAAAGCCTCTAGGTTAATTAATCAGACACAGACAAGTAGTTTAGGCCCAAAATATTGTTGTGCTTTCCTAAAAGAAAAACTAATATGGATAGAAACATTTTCAGTTGCTGTTTTTGAAGGGCAGTGAAAAAAGGCATCATTCAGCCCTTCCACTCATACAAGGTCACAGATGATCTATCCTAGCAAAGGCAAAATACTTTTAATTTTAGCCCAATCCTCTTTCCACATTGTTCTTCAACTCCGATTAAATTTCCTATTCTTGGTTTGTTTGGGTTTTTCCTGTGCTGTGGTACAAATTTACTGCTCACAAAAAAAATCACAAAAACAAGTAAATAATTATGCTGGGATGAAACTAGGAAAAGTGATAAAAATTGTATCTTCTTCTGCTCCTGTGCAATGACAGAAATTTCAGTTTCTGTCATTGTAAATAATCTGCTACGTGCCTCAGGACCAAAAGTCATTTAAGGGCAAACCATAATGGGTTACTTTGCAACAGAGACATTGATGGTGTCTCTTGAGTATACAAAGGGATTATAGCCAATGAAGCCATCATACCTGTGTACAAAGAGCATCAGATGGGATGCCAGCCAGCCTTTTATGGTACCAATGAAGGGAGTATACTGGCTTTGGTAGTAGCTCCTTTTCAGACTGGTGTCTGCATGTTTTCTCAACAGCGTTTCTCATTGCTCTTCTTGCACCAATCACCCTTTCACCTCATAACTAGCAACAAGGTCCAGGAGGACATTTTTTCCAATTTACTATATTAGACAAATGTCCACAAGAACATTGAGTGAAACCTTAATTTTATTTTTGACATGACCACGACCTGGTCTTGGAGGTCCCAGAAGAATGAGGTAGGTCTGGCGACACATTTTAGCACCAAGAAATGGAAAGATGGTCCCCACATTTTCACTGGGTTCCCATTTTTCTTTGCATTAATTTTCTACTGTAATCTTTTCAGTCCTGTCTCCTCTATCTGATGTTTCATACTTTGCATATGCCTCTTTCTTGCCCTTGATTGCTTTTTGCCCACTCATATTCATTCAAATTAGCCTTTTTTACTTCCAGCATATTTATTGCTAGTTGGCATGAATAACCCTTGGGTATAAATTAATTTATATTTGAATACTTTCAATTTCCACTCTAATTCATGTGTTTCAGTTAAGCCCCTGATGTCAAAAAGCTTCTCTAGGGAAGAGTGGATGGCTCAGGGGATAGGTAATAAGCTCCCTTGTCTTTTCCCTGTAGAGCACTGGTTCAACTGGGCCTACAGAGAGTTGGTAATAGCTGACAGTCCTTATTCTTCAGTGATTTTATAGACTGTTGAATTACACAGGCTCCAGTGCTTTTACATCCTCATTAAAACTAGGCAAAGAAAGAAAATGTTTTTCCTTCAAATGTATTTGGTCAAATATAATTTTAAACAAGAGTTCGTTCAGATTACACTTACATACTTCCTCCTAGTAGTTCCCAGAACATATCAGGTTTTGGTTATTTATTAATATCTATATTATACATATATATTTTATATATAGATAGATAGATACACACACATATCTCTCTTATGTTTATATATATATATATATATGTATATATAACATTTTGGTTTATTTGTGCTTACTTAAAAGCTACGAGGAGCTTTTGTTTTTGGAATCAGAGCATATCGGTGAAAGGCAAACAAGCGTGACTGCAGAGGAACCAACCTATCAGTTTTTCTTATTTTTAGTTTGTCACTAAAATAGCTAGAAATTTCAGCTGAGGTCAGGGTCCTCTTGTGAAAGGTGGGGTACACGTGCATGGTAAGAGGGAAGTTAGGTCCCAAAAGAGCTTACTGTCTGCATAATGAGTGGGAACAAAATGTCTCCCAACAGCATTGCCTATACATGTGACGGCTTTGGAGGAATGTGACAGGTAAGAATTGGATGCGAAGCATGCTAAAGAGCTGTCTGTCTTTTTCTGTCAGGTGGGAAAGGAACAGAAGTCTTTTTACAGCTCAAATCTCTCTACCTAGGCAAATATACTGATCTTTCTTGTGCAAATAGACATTTAAAAATGTTCTAAAATCCCTACACCAATTTATTTCCTGCAATTTCATCCCCCCTTTCCCCACAGATGCAAAGCCTTTGTGATTTGTTCACTTTTCCATGCTATTTATAACACTGGGGTCAACCAATTATGCAACAAGCAGGGAATGAGGAAAAAAAAAATAAATAAAAAGGTGGCAGAGGTGACCAATCATATGGCATAAACAGTGAATCAGGATTAGTGGACATTCATAGCCAGCAGCTTGCAAGAAATCCATAGGCTCAAAATTGCTCACACAAACTGCTCAATGAGCAAGTGCAAAGACACTAATCCATAAAGGTCACATTCTACCCTTGCAGATTCCTCAAGCAGAAAAAGAAAGAGAGGGGGGTTAAATGTTAAATTAGTTGCATAAATTATTTGCAATGAATATTCTGAGAAGCTCTGGTTGTGTTTGTTTGTCACTTCCTACCCTAATGTCAATTACTCAGGGCCAGATGTTACACACATTGGCGACAACACTCCCTCCAGGTCCCGAGGCAGAAAGTAATGAGTGGATGTGGCAGATCTATGTTAAAAGAGTCTTTAATAGACTAAGGTCCAGCTTTTCACATGGATTTAGGTATCTAAATCCCTTTGGAGACCTCAACTGTGGAATTCTGTACACAATTCAGTGAATGCATCAAGGAGCTCTGGCAGTTACTTGTTTTTCTCTTGTTTTGCTTCTGGCACTCTGTGTGTTCGACAGAGAGAGAAGGGGTCAAAAAGACCCTGAAAACCTGAAATAAAATGAAAAATAAATTGCTGATCTTCACTGATGCCAGGAAAATAAGTGGTTCAGTGCCATCAACTGTGCCTAAAACCGCCTATAGTTTTTTCAAAATAGCTTAATTTTTTATGATTTGCTGTAAAAAGAAAAAAAATATTTTTAAAATTAGACCTCCTCTTTTGTAGTTTCTGTAAAAAGAAAAATTGAAGTAAATTTAATATTGAGTTTGGCCTTTTCTTGTCATTTTTCATATACTGTTTTTACCTGCAAGTGTATAGTTTCACATAAATAGACGGGTTTCTTGGCTGAACCATATCACAGAGGCTCTGTGATCTTTGCTTAGGCTTACAGTATATTATAAGAAACATACTGCTATCAGGCATTATAAAGGAGATAGTCCAGTAAGGAAGCATGCTCTCTATGGAGGACTGAGGGCATTTGGCACTCCAATTCCCATTCCCATAAGGCACCACAGTACTGTAACCAGATGCAGTTTACTATTGAACTGACTCCAAATGAAACATTCACATTTAATTTATCACACCAAAATTAAATATTTTGATCTGGGAATCTGGAAGCATTTTGTTTTGACTGAAAATGTCAAAACAAAACATTACAGCACTTCCGAGTAGTTGTTTTTTGGTGTTGGTTTTTTGTGTGGTTTTTTTGTTTGGTTGGTTGGTTTGTTGTTCCCCCCCCCCCCCCCCAAAAAAAAAAAAAAACCACTTTTCAAGCAGAGAAAAAAGTTATTTTGACTTTTCTGTCTGAGTTCAAGACAACATAGAAACATAGGAGTAGAAGGGATCTAAAAAGGTCATCTAGTCTATTGTCTTTCCTAAGGAAGATCAGGTATTCTCACGTCATTCCCAAGCAAAGTGTATTCAGTATGTTCTCCAAATCTTCCAAAGACAGAGAGTTCCCAACCATTCTCCACCCTGGTATTTCATCAGCCTCACAATTATCTTTTCCTACTGATTAACTTAGTTCTTCCTATTGCAGTTTCACTTCTACTACCTGCCATGCTGCTTCTTTGTTTTTACAAAAGTCTGTTTGTTTAATGAAGATTGTCAGTGTATTTCTGTTTGCAAATGAAGACACACACATTCAAATAGAGTGTCCTCCTGTGGGTTAAGTGTCTAAGCTCCATGATAACCATAGAGCTTTGATTGTTTGCTTAAATACATGTTCCGTTACCATTTGGGGTGCTGTAGAGTATCTGCACTGTCCACGTGGGACAGGCAGGTACAGCACAGAGCCTTTGACAGACCTCCTCTTTGTGGAGCAGCAGACAGAAGCAAAGCCATAGACACTAGGGATTTATGAATGGAACTAGATATTTGTCATTAGGCAACTGAGCTGGGATTTGGAGACCAGTAAAATACAACTACTATAGTCTAAACAAACCTAAAGTGCAGATGGGTATACTGGGAGTCGATATACTTAGCCTGCATGGAAACATCCATGTGTAGATTCCTACATATAGGTAGTTTCAGCTGCAAATTGAATCTGACCTTACATGTACACTCTACCTCTATTCTATTTTCTTTTCTTTAGGCTAAAAATCAATAATTCCTTCAACAGCTGTGGCAATTTTTCTAGATTTTGGTTATTAACATTGTATTCATTTGGTTTTTTTATAATTAGTCCTATTAGTCCAAAAATTAGTTCTTTCTGGAAGCCTCCTCTTCTGAATCCTGTTCCTTCTTATAACAGTTTCCTACATGTTCTTCTCCACTAAGTTTTGGAGTTGCTGAAGTATGTCTTAAATTCATTGTTTCCTTTTTATCTTTTGTTGCTCTTCTTTCTTGAGGGTTACACACTCATCCACTCATCCACTTTATGGCTCCCTTATCCTAAGTTCACTACTTGTTTCACATTCCCAGATTGCTTGTTTTTGTTGGTTAGGATTCCCAGAAGATCTTTCTTCTTTATTTTTATGCCATTTCTTAAAAAATATAAAATAAAATCAATGCTAGACCATAAGGTCTCTCTAGCATGTGTTTTCAGCAGGATATGATGCCAAACTAAATGACAGAAAATAAAATTATTCCTTTCTTAAGTTTATTGCAAAATACGTTTTTATATGAAAACTGAAGATGATAGTAAGGATGAAGTAGTTTGGTCCTTATTCAGCAACATATTTCAGTTTACCTAATTTGCAGTCAAATTGGCTTCAGATAGATTATTCATCTTCTTAAATCATGTGCTTCAGATCCTTGTTAAGTGCTTGATGAACATTTCAATATGCGTATTTGTCATGGTTTGCTACAGGATCAAGTCAGATACACACAATTTAGCATCAGAAATTCTGTAATTTCATCAGAACTAGTTCTCTTTTTTTTTTGCAAAGCAGACTACATTGTTACTGATGTTGTTAGAGGAGTCTTCGATATGTTTTTACTGAGATTCCACTTGTTGCTTGCAAATGAACAGTCAACTCAATATACATGTTGCTAATATTCTTCTGATTCAGAAATGTTGGGGATTTAATTCTTTATTTTGACTTTATGCAATTCACATTCATTCTTTAAAATGTATAGATCACTCCCAGCCATTCTTTCCTCTGCTCATTTCTGGAATCAAAGGCAATTCCTTAAAAAAAAAAAAAAGAAAAAAAAAAAAAAAGATAAAACCTGCATCACTGAATAGTGCCTAAAATCATCTCTGTATGATTGCAATTTTGTAGGGCCAGAAATCTGTCATCATATGAAACCAGAGGATCCTCCTCCCTCCAAGATTTTCTGATTCTAACTCTCAAAATAAGGACACTGACAAGTATTTTTAACACATTTCCACTGATATTGCATAAATTCAGAAGCATTTATATGCTAATCAAATCAAAATAGACGTGATTAGTGAGTGGAGAGTGTCAAGATGGCTGTCCTTTTGCCATCAACCCATGATAACAGCACTGACGCTGCATTAAAGCACTGAATATTGTATAAGCCAAGAAAGGTTATAGGACATGACAGACTTAGATAATAGTAAACCCTGAGAAATCATACCCTGCCTATTACATATTTATTATGCATTACAAATTGTAAATATTTAAAAAAAAAAAATACCCCAAAGATATAGTGTGGGTAAATTCTTAATGCTTAATGAAATTATTCATGATATACAAAAAGCAGCCTAACTCAACAAATAAGATGAAGGTTAATGCATGCGGATGAATATAAAAGAGAACCCAGTCCTGACGACTAATATGCTGTGTCCTTCCCCTGGTTGATCCCAGAGTGAAATTAATGCAACCTCATTTTCATGGTTAAGAGCTATCCCTAGAGCTGAGGTAAGGAAGACCAGATAGGATGCACAGAGAAAAATCCAGACACTTTCTTTCCTTTGATATCTCAGAAGCTTTCATAGCTGAATAGTTTTGGAGCTATAGATATATACATACCTTAAAAAAAAATCTGTATTTATCCACTCAATCTACATATTTATTTCATCTTTTTCCAGCTTCTGCTTTATACACTTTCTAATTCAAAAGGTCAGTCACAGGTTGGAGTAGCCTGTGATAAGTAACATTAGCTGAAAATAATGGGAAATTCAAGAAGAGGTAAACAAAAGGAGAGGGCATAATCGGCCTGTAGGTGATTTCTCTCTCTTACCAGAATTTCTGATGTTTTTACTTACAACGATCATAGATCACAGCACACCATGTACACAGTCTTGCTTCCCCTTCATTTGTAGCTGCAACAATCTGCTGGCTGTAGGGTGAAAATGGTTCATAGCCATTTGCAGTTATTAGAGATTCTCCAGCACTTGTGTCAGTCCATAGATGTCAGCCTGTGTCCCGGCCAGAGACTAAATGACTTATTTACCTTTCATCCTTTCCTAAATGATTTTGGCTGTTTGACTGGGCATTTTACACTTGGCCATTCCCTGAGTTAAGCGATGAGGCAGTGTGGCTGAGCAGTGTTAAACACGCTGCTCCCTGAAACTCCAGGACGAAAGACCACCTGTGCACTGTGGAAGAGCAGGGAATATCGCAGCTTTGTCCTCAGTCTCACAATCTTGAGAGAAAAGGCACGGTGCTGGGAACTGCAGCTCTACGCTGTTAATCTCTCCCACTTAATGACTACTTGCAGCAACTTTCTTCCTCGGTAATGCTTCACAAAGGCTATTTAGTTCTGCCTCATCACACCTCTGTTTCCTAAATCCCATTATTTGCAACTAGAATCCTGGACTATAAAGCGCCAGGTTTGATCTATGAACTCCCCTATCTCTTGAGACAGGCGATTTGGAGCCGGTGACGTTGCACTTGCACCGTGTGGTCTGCGGCAAAGCCTTCCCCCCACCCTGGGGCGGCAGCCCCCGCCATGGTGGGCTGGCTTACCTGGGCTGAGCATCTAATCTGCTGTGATGGAAAGTCAAGGCTGGTCCCATCCCACTGCTGGTGCTTCACTGAGGTGTAACTCCAGCAGGTTTGCCACCTTAAGGTCCATTCTCCATCCACTCAGTGAGGAAGGTGGCTCCACAAGGCAATTCTTCCCACACTAAATTTAAAGGAAGGCAAAAGCCACTGGTCCCTAACTGCGATACCTCATCCCAGTCTCTGAAGCTACATAAAGGGTAAGAAGATGAGTCAGAGCACTCTGAACACCAGCTCCTGCAGGATCATCACTGGCCACCTCTGCATTATACAGCAATTATGGGAAGACAAAGGCATGGAAACTGATTTGTAACTCGTATTTTTCTCACACGTGCACCAAGGTTGTAGATGGGTGTGTGTGAATCTTCAGTGTGTAATCCGTGGTTCTGGCTGTCTATTCTGCAAGCTTAGCCTTGTAACATAAATGAAAGGCTTCTCCTTGCTTTTGTTTCCTGAAGTCTTCCTCAATAGCCTTTTAACAGGAAGAGAAATGACACATTCTCTAATGTATCTGGAAAATTAAGGAATCTGAGCTCTAGTTTACCCATGAGGGATTGAGTGCTATGAGCGAGGATAACTCAGAGGGGATGTCTTTTTCTTTGCAATACTTGTGAATACTTTTAACTTGTGGGCTCTGCTGATCCCACATAACCAAATTAAAGGGAGAGACCTAACTCATCTAATTATGTCCTAAACACAGGAGACCACAGAGCAAACCAGGACAAGAACAGCAAGGAGAGAACAAAATTATAATCCTTGTTTGTCTTTCTATTTTTGTTGTAATACCCACTGTCTACAAGTTTCTGGTGCAATAAGTCTTCTGACTCTTCCTTGAAAGAGTCTTCCCCTTTCCCAGGCATGCCATATGTCACCAGGAGAGAAGACCATGACAGCATGTTTGTGCCCTGAACAATATGCTGGGAGATCTCACAGCTCAGACCTGCAATAAAAGCCCCCACAGAACCCCCTTGATGCTCACTTGCCCTTTGGTCCTGTGGGTACCACCTTGGTAACTCGCATGTAGATAAGAAATTGCAGGGGGATTTCAAAGCTGAAAATTCATTGCCATTGATCAGAGAAAATAAAAAAGCCCTATTTATTATATCTGTTCTCTCCCCTCAAATCAGAAACAGTCTTATTTAATTAAGTTGTAAAGGTTTTCCTTGTAAATAATCACTTTATCATAATTTCCTGAAACTATCTAATGGGAGTTGGATGTAAATCAGAGCATTTATCATACTTCCTACTGTCGGTGTCATCACATCTTGAACCTCTGGATCTTTCTGAGTAATTGATACATCCTTGCCTTCCCTCCCCTTTCTTTCTTCTTCCCTCCTCCCTCCCCACTCGGGTTATGGAAAGCAATGCCAACACTCTGAAGAACACTCTCAGCAGTGAAATGTCATTAAAATTAAAAAATACTGATGGAAGGAATGAACAGAAACAAACAAAGGGCAATTTAGGAACTAAAAACAGTAACATAAGGAGCAGAATAATGGGATATAGAAAAAAAAAGAAAGAAAAAAAAAAAAAAGATGATGTCTGGTTGACAGATTGTTGTCATTCAAGTCTCAGGGGCTTTGTCACAACCTTCCAGTAGGGATGCAGTCTCGAACATCTGGCTGGCAACCGGTGCAGAACCTCCAGGCCGTGCTACTGCAGGGAGCAAGCATGAGGGCCAGGGTGGGAGGCAGGGATCCCTGCTCTCCTCCAGCCTCCACCATCACATACTTTCTTTGCAAGATTCCTTTGGAGGGGCGGCATTGTTGGGACAGGCTAACCCTCAGCAAAAAAAAATGAATTACGTTAAGCCAGCCTTAAAAATATGCTGCCATTTTTCTAGCATTCAGAGATGGTTTTGGGCTACTTTTCATCAGGGCATTTGAAGGTTGCATGTAAACCTCAAAGGGAGAAATGGAGGCTTGGGTGGATGTGTCTGCAGGAGGTTCGTACCTCACCATTGCCTTGCTTTAAGCTTTAAGTCATCATCAACTTAAAATGGAGTTCCTCACTCACCATACGCAGCCCTTCACAGAGATAGCAAGGTGCATCTGGTGCAGGAGTTGGCGGCTAAATTGAACAGAAGAGAAAAAACCAAACCAACCCAAAATCTGACAGTCCGAGTTTATTTTCCTTTGTATTAAAAAAAATTGCATTGGATCAGTGCAGCTACCCTGGGTAAAAGAGATGAGGTGATCCTTTGAGTTAATGTTTAAAAAGTGAGTAATCACTGAGCTAATCAGACACTAAGATTTTGGGGTGCAAAAAGCAGTGGCGTTTATTTGTTTGTTTTTTTCTCATGCAACTTCAAAGTTAATTTTCTCAGATAGAAAATGAGGCTTTCCAGAAATTTTGTGATAAAAAATCACAGGACAAAAAGCCTCGTCTTAAAACAGCGAACAGTCTGGGAGTTTGGAAAGCACCACTGTAGAAAACCAGGCACTGCAGAGACACGAATATGGATATTCCTGTTGAATGTCCTCAGTCATTAGATTATATAAAAGTCTAGAGGGATTTCTAGTTTCTCAGAAATACCCCAGGGTCAATTTGATATGAAATGTTTTCAAAATTCTCTCTGGCTAGAAATTTCATCTGGGATTCAAGACATCTTCCATATAAAAATAAAAACCTATTTGTGTTCCTGCAGGTATGAATGTATTTTGTGTACATGTGTGTGTTCACACAGGTATTTTTTCCATTAAAAGGTTTGTATTTTTGGAGAAAAGTTTGCAATAGGTTTGGGGGTTACCTTACTCATACGGTTTACTAGCATAACCCTCTTTCCTAAAAGGGTGGTAGTGGTAGTGTGGAGTTTTTTGTGTTGGTTTTATATTTTTTTTTCTTAGGTAAACTAATTATATTTCTATTCTAATCTAAAGCAAAAATTAACCTGTGTTTCTTTTCCAGATCTCAATATACTTTGCAAGGGATGTTAACATATTTGTAGAAAAAGACTGTGAAGTAGAGAGAGAAAGTGCAAATCTTTCTGATATACCACGATGCTTCGTGAAAGTTTTACCATTATAATAACTTTTATAGCCACAGAATTTACATCTGTACTAAACGGGAATGATGATTTAGCTGTGCTATTCTATTTAAGTGTCAAAAAAGTGCATGCCTAAACCACTGGGTTTTTCTGAGGGGGTCTGAGTGCAATCCTCAGGCCTCCTGTGTGACTTTCTACTCAGGTCAGTGCTTCAGGTCTCCTTCCATGGGAGAGGAGGACACCCTGCCTTCATCAGACTGGATCTGTAAAATTGCAATGATTATTTCCAATCAAAAGACATTGAGATGGGTGCTGGAATTACTAGGTGAATTTTATGGGTTTTGTTCAAGAGAAGGAATATGAGATTAGACTATAATTGTTCCTTCCAGCCTTGCAAACCTATAAATATTTCTATTGAATTAATAATGATGATGGGCTGATTTCTGCTGATCTTACCTCTGCTGGTTTTACGTTCTTAATGGAATAATGTGAGCAGATCCATGCTCAACAGCTTAACATGATGACAGTAATCACTAACCTATATAAATATCTGTCATGGGGTTTAAAATTGGTGCATCAGGTAATTATTAGATGCCTTGATCTTAACAGTTATGGGAAAATGTTTAATTGCATTACATCAAATTTTATTTATTAAACAGTGCTTTTGTTTGCTCTAAAGCACCAGGGAAGGATAAGAGAACATCATAAATTAATACTATCTGACAGGCCAGAACTGTGGTCTGATCCATTCTGCAGCACATCCATCTAAATGGGACCAAAAAAAGTAGTTAGAAATATGACACAATCCAGTATCACAGGCAGGAAATACTGTGAGACTTATTATTAAATCTATTAGATGATAGATTGCTTTGAAAACAGCCATAAGAAACGATAGATTGGTAGATTAATTTACGTACTCATCCACCAGCCTTCGATGGCTGACAGTATCTAAGTCCTAGATTCATAGTGGGTATGAGGTGATGCTTTGCTGAAAGTGAAATTGCAGTTTGTTAGGTCTTTTCTTGTAAGCAGGATTTTCAGTTACAAGTGAAATACCTAAATCCCACCTTCAGCAAGGTTCAGACAATCAAGTCCCTTTGGAAATCTGAGTCAAAGTATCTAGTCTGGTAATTTGCTGAACAACAAAAGTTTTTGTTTTTCTTTTTTCCTGGACTGCTTCAAAGATTAGCTTTTTGGTTTAAGGAAAATCAGAAGTAATAATGCCAGCAGGGACTCAACTAGCAGTCAGAAGGCTTGATCTTCCTGGATATCTACCAACCTTTGTGTGAAACTAATCAAACAACTTTAGTAGTGTACACTAACATTTCCTCTCTTACCTTTTATATCTCCCACAGAGTTTAGGATAATTGAGTTTTTATATTATACAGTTGTTTAATAGCATGGGATTTGGACTGTGATCAGAAGACTTGTTTATGATTAATTTAGCCACAAACTAAACTTCAAGAAAAGTAAGTTCAAGATATTGTGGACATTAAGACCTAGGTATAATACGCATTTAGGAATACTCAGTGCTTCCAAAGACTGAAATCTGCAATTGGATGGCCTTTATGAGTCTATCTTCTCTAATGACCATTATAATCAGTGTCTTGTTGACCCTGATGTTCATGCCTTTCAACTTTAAAAATTATGTCTAACTAGGGCTTATGAAAACTTCATAAAGAATAATTGCAACTGTCTTCTCAGCATTTATCTAACTACTTGCTATTGTTCTTATTTTAGGAAATTTTGCTTGAGTAGGCTGATCACGCAAGGAAAAAAATCTTTTCCAAAATCTTTTTTTGTCTTTAAATTTTACTTTTATAAAACTTACTTGGTTCCTCACTTAGATACCTCAGTTGTTCTTTTTTAATTAGGAGAAATAAATCCAGGTGTTGTTACATTGCCTACTTTGACAATGCAGGAAAAGTGTAAGAGAAAGAACAGGTACTATACCTCAGTTCCCGGGCAATACTCAATTCTCAGTTGGTCTTATGATCCGTTTCAGAACCAGAAATCTTATTTTCACTTTCCCCTAATACAACTCACTCAATTCCACATTGATTTATTATGCTTCTGTGCTGTAAATCTTATTAGCTCTGTGTGCATGTTTCTTTTACAAATACAACAGTGCTAGAAGTTTGTCTTCATCATAGTCAGGCGCTGTGCGAGCTTAATGGAAAAAGATAGCATGAAAATGAAGCAGGTTAAACAGAAAGAAGTGGAACTCAAAAATACTAAATGTAAGAATAGAGGTCTCAACTGAAATGTAGCTGCACCTATTTTAAAAGTGTTTCCATCTTTTTTTTTTTTTTTTCAAAGCCTTTGGAAGCTTCTGTAAAGAGGTGTCATGGACCCATTCCTTTTTTCATTTATGTTCCAGATTAATTTGGAATTGATGTGGATCAGCTAAACTTTCACGTTTTACCTGACCTACAAGACATTTGAGACTTGCTTGCTATGATGGGACTGTCTGAAGTCACAAAGAAGTAGTAGAGTGACAAAGAGGGACTAACTCAAACTGTAAAAAAAAACAGACATGTAAACATATTTCATGCATTTATGAATTCTTGTCTGGTTTTATTTCAGGGCAGAAGCAGCTGTAAATATTAAGCAAGGAAACTGAATCTTTACCAAGATATTTCTAGAAGTAAAACCTTTGCAAATAGAACCTATGTTACTTCTTTTGCCTATTCCTTGATTATTTGCACACTGTACACTAAAAAAGCAACACTTGGACACTAAGAGCTAATTTTCCTGATTTCTTGCACAAAGGAAATTGGAATATCCTGGATGCTTAGAAGACAATAGTCTGCCTTAGACCCGTTCTAGCTGAGGAACAGAATCTGAGCCTTTTTCTCCCAACCTAGTGTCATTTTTCTTCGCACTTTCAGAACAGAAGACTGACAGCTCTCTCCTGTACATTTGTTCTGAGAGAAACATGGTCTATTCCTTAATTATTTAGAGATTTAAAGATGGCTTTTGAGTCAGGTGACTTAGAGACCAGTTCAGGCACAGCTTGCATTCTCAGGCTGATCCTGGGAAGCAGCAGGGCTGTGCTACTTGAAAAGTTACCAAGTTTACCAAATCCCTGGCTGGGGAAAAAGTTTTCTGGCCTGACTTGTTAAGGCTTACCTCACCAGGGAACACCTCCAAGGCCCTACCTACAAGGATGTGCTAGGACCCTTGTATAATTGTCATCCTCTACTTAAATCGTGCATGGATTGTACCTGAAGCAACCCTTGCCCTGCATCCTCCAAGGTCCAACATCTGTCCTTCATAGTCCTTGACCATATGACAGTTCTGTCAGGCAGTTTGTAAGGAAGATTCATTTCACTTGCCTTAAATGAGACTTCAGACTATCTGGGTTAGCTTTCTAATCCTGTTTCAGAAAACGTCTCTCATCATCATTCAAACACGTAGAATCTTGTTTCCCACTTCTGAAAAAATGGTTAACAACACCTCTCAACCTTAAAAGGCTTTTGTCCATACAAACATTAGAAATTGTATAATGCTAGGGCAAGGGAACCACACAAACACCAAAACTAAATTTAACTTAGAGGTGCTTGAATGGAAAGCATCCTAAAATTGCAAGATCTTACTGTTATAACTCTTCTTTCTTCCTCTGATGCATTCAGTATTAGCCTCTGTCAGAAGCAATTGGTACAGCACAGGAGTGGATGGACCATTGGTCAGTATTGTTATGCCCATTCTTAATTGTTTAATGTTCTGGTACAGATTTTTGCGACAGCATTGATGCTTAATCTAATTTTTGGAAGGAGAAGATGTCAGGCTGCCTTTTCCATTAGCTCACACAGTCTATTTAGTTTTCCTAGGTTGTTTGGAAGCTTGATGGGGTTTAATTGAAAATGTCAGAAGGGAACGTTTTAATTTGACCGTATTTGATATTGTGCTAATGCATGCGGCGATTCATTGTAATTCAAAGCACTCTTCACATTCCACAACTGGCTTTGCTATTATTTTAAAAGGTGAAATCTTTCATTGTTAATCAACATGGGGTACTTAGAGTAGTTTATACTGTGTAGGTTGTTTTGTGTTTTGTTTATATATATACAAATATATATATTTATGTGCTACACCTTTACCAGGACAAATGGTCTTATAAAGTCTCTCCCTCAGTCTTCAAGATCGAAAAGATCACAAAGTAACTCAGTTCTTTTGATTGGTTTCATTTTCAACTGTGCCAGAAAGAGAAAAAAAAAAACCCAACAAAAAACCAAACTAACAACAAAAACCTATATACCAGGGACAACAGATATTACTCTTTATTAGAGCATTCACATAGGATATAGGAAAGTAAGGGTCAAGTCCCTGTTTCCAGTTCTTATTTAACCAATTGTATAAAGATGTGTCATGAAAGACTGAAAGAAATGCAGCACACACTCCATAATTCCTGAACATTTAGAGAGCAGTCCTGGAATACAGGTTCATGCTCTGAGTATGGCTTTCAAAAATGTTTCCTATCTTCAAAAGAACACCAGGCACCCCAGCTGTCAGGTATAAAAGAGCACAATGAACCTGCCCAGAAGCTGATACTTGTCTGCCTTATAAGACTCGATCCAGGAGACATAACCTGATATTTGGACAAGTCCAGAGCAAGATTTTGCTCAGTTCAAGTTTTTTCATACTTTAAATTTTAATTTATTGCTCCCGGTCTAAGGCCCTGGAGTTGTCACAACTCTATTCCTTGTAATGATAAACACCTATTTTCCAGCCCCTCCTGTGGTACATACAAATAAGACCTGTTTCCTTCTTTTTACATATATCTGGCAAAGACACGACACAGAATCAAGTCAAGGCCATCTTCTTTCCCTGGGAAGTATTCTGCCTTAGACAATTTTGCTTACCTTTTTAATATTTGGGGAAAATGTATTTTCTGAGGATCCTGAAGAGGATTGTATTTGTATTGCTACAATTAGTACCTTGGCATTTCCAGACACAGATTATTTTGTGCTACTTGTTTGAGGGTACCTTCAATCATGTAAGACTTTTTACCAGGAAAAAATATATAATGGTAAGGAGATTAAGCAAATACGATGTTCACTGAAAGCTAGGTATTTCAGAGCCTTAGCTCTTTGCGGGTAGAGCTTCGAGTGTTTTAATAGTGAGCCAAAGTGTACCTTAATGTAAAGTTACTCTCATTTAACATTTACAACACGTTGGCATTAATTAGCAAGTCAGAATTAAAACAAACAAACAAAAAAAAAACCCACAACCAAATAACACAAAGAAACCCCAAAAACAAAAAAGGAAAAGAAGAAACATCAGTGACCGATCTTTTCAAAATTTGACCTGTTTTCTTATCTCATAACATTATTTTGCTTAGTGTTGAAATGCAAAGTCTGCATGATCATATTGTGACTACCCTAATTCAGCTTCCTTGAACAATAACTTGCTATCCACATGAAACATTAAAAATGTAATGAAAAAGGAAATACTCCAAAGAATGTTGTTCAGTAGCTGGGATCTTGGTCAAGTTTCGTTTCTCCTCCATGGGGAATATGACCTGTTCCCTTGATATTTCAGTCACTGAAGTTATTTTATTTCCTTGTTCTCTACCCTAATGCACTGTTGGATGCCATTGTGTCTTTTCTAACATGTCTTTGATCAGTGTTAAATTGTTCGTAAGTCCCGAAGTCAAAACAAGATGCACAAACCATGGGCAGTAAGCACAACTGGCAAAGGATAGAAATTCCCTTTTCAGCTCCTATCAACACACATCTTTTATAGATTAAAAAAAAAAAAAAAAAAATGCTTTTTTTCCCTTCATGATCCCAATCCAAGTATTCCATGTATTTCAATGCAGCTATGCCAGCAAAGAGCAAAAGTCCCAGAACATCAATTGTATGATGTTCATCTTGATAACTACCAGAAAGGACAACTCTACAAGATTTATGCTATATCTGTGGGATGGTTCCCCTAACCCTTGGATGAGGGAGGGCCACAGTATGGGAAATAAAGGGGGTTTGCATATATATATATATATATTTTTTTTTTTTAAATAAATTCCAATTTATTCAACTGTTCGGGATATTTCAAAATAAATACTTATTGTTCCACATTTTCAGCAAATTTAAAGGAAAGTCCAGACTTCATGAAAATAGTTTACTCAATCTAGAACAGAATTTTTTTAAAATAAAATTTTAAAAAATATTTGTTACTTAAGGAAGTGACAGCAAGGGAGTTTAATGACATAACAGGAGATTTTAAATAGCATTTTTATAATTAAAATGTTTTAAAATTTCATTTTTCTTGTCTTTTTAAAAAACAAAAAAATGGCAAAATCTACAGAAACACCTAAAATATTTCTTTTGGCCTAACTCTATTAATCAGCAAAAACAGACAAACATACACAATGTAACCAGATAAAAGCTATACAATTCTTGCTGTAAATTAAATACTTTTCTTTATTAAATTTTGCAATACAAACTGATTTTCATTGATGGATATGTGTTATGATGTGAAAATCTAAAGTTAATTTGTATACAGTCTTCACACTGCAACACAAAATTTTTAGCAGATATGTAATCTACTGTTCGTAATAATAAAACATAGACAGTAAATCGATCACAAAAATATTAAGGCAGCAAAAAAATAGATACAACTTTGCAAAAAGCTCTGCTGTTCTTGGTTTTTAGCATACAAGTCAATTAATATACTTCTTAAAGAATCTTCCTAAAAGAGATGTAGGTCCAATTTAAGACAAACATTATACAGAAGGTCTGATTTTTGAGGTTTGGGGGTTGTTTTTTGGTTTTTTTTTCATTAACATCTAGGGGGGCAGAACTTAAAATACTCCCTCATTCCTCTATGTGCCCCATCACACACACACCTGAATCAGTGAGTCCAAAACAACAGCAGCATCTCAGAAATCTGAAATGTCTCATTGTAGCTTTGTCTGAGATCACCGTATATCTCTTCACCGTATATATCTTCTATCTGATGGGAATTACAGTTTGAGTTTGTCACCATTCATTTTCTCTTCTGAAATACCATGATCCAACAAAGAACTCTGCAACAACTAAATCCTAACTTGCCCTAGTTCATACACAGATCAGGCAGGCTACCATAAACTTCTGTTGATCTGGCCAAAAACCTCGTGGTTTTTTTAGATCAGGGCTTTCCACTTCCTTGAGCATCAATCAAGATTATACTGCAGCAGCTTGCTCCAGAGCTGGGTACCAGATCAATCATCCTTATAATGGTATATTGAGGTGGAAAAATAATGCAAGGGATAGAGGGAAACATTCTGTTCATTGGAGGCTGCCACTTGAACTCCCCTTTACATTTTCCATTTAACAAATAGAAAAAAGAATAATAAAGAGCATTTTCCCTGACAGGGAAAAGAATCTCTCCAAGCTTAGTTCACAAAGATCAGATTCTGTGACCTTAGGAACTGGCACTTTCATTCATAAAGGGTCTGAAGACCAATGTATCCACTTCCTATCATGACTAAGACAATGACCATCACACCAGCTTTCACGTGGACTTGGAGGTTGCTTACTGCCAGACAGGGTATGTGAGTACCCTTCAGAAAAGTTCTGGGCCACAGGCTGCTCTACCAGCCAAGCTCAGAGCAGAAACACAGCTCCATGTGCACATGAGAATAGTATCACTAAGAGGATATTACAAAGTATTTCTCATTCATGGCCAGTGTTCATTTTCTGCTACGAAATAATTTGAGGTCCTTGGAGCGATTGTGCCTGCCACCCCTCGTTGCTGCTGGGAGGGTGCACATTTGTGCATGTCTGTTGGGGAGTGAGGGAGATGCCAGCAGAGAACATAATCAGAGGAACACAGGGATCCACCAAAGTTTGAAGTGATTAGACAAACCCTGGGTTTAACGTTTTCATCCTCTCCTGTATATCTTTCAGATTGGTTCCAGTATCAGACAGAGCAGCAGTGCATTTATCTCAATCCCCTGTGCTATATGCCATTGCCAACATTATCTCTACATCCTTTGATAATTTGTCATCTAGTGTCCCTGGGAAATCTGATCCCTGATTTTAGGCAAACCTCTGTTCCCTTCACTTGTAAATACAAACCTCAGCCTAAGAAGAAATCTCCTGCTTTGCAGTTCATGTGCCTCTAATTCATGGCTAGCATTATGAAGATTATAATGATTTTTCTTTTATCTCTGCTCAGCTAATACACTGGTGATTTGGGAGAAAACAGAATATTTTAGTTGAGATCCTCTATGTTGTTTGACACTCTGTGGTTGCTTCTATTTTTCACTCCGCTTCAGATTCTTGGGGAGAACTAAACCCAGTGCAGCCTTTGATCTTTTTGACTGGTTTCCTCGGTGGATGAAGCAGCCTTATAAAAAGGGCACAAGCCCTTTTTAGGTGATAACATGCTGTACATTTTCTATCTCATTCAGCACCAGGGTGTTTGCAAAAAGCTCACCATCAGTATTCCAGCCTGTTTTTATGTGGGTTTCTATTATCTACAAAAAACACTTCCTGATCTGCTTTCTCAGAAGGTCCATATTAATTTGCTATGATCATTTCATTTTCTACGCTTTCTTTCACCTCGTATTAGTTTCTGCTGAGGCAGGCAAACTGCATATGCTATTTTTCTCTGCAAGCAAAAGAGGTCTTTTTTTGTCTCTTACTGTGACACATGTTCTTTTCCTTTTTTTTTTTTTTTCTTCTTTTTCTTTCTTTTATTTTGTGTTGTGCTTTTAAATTGTATGCCTTAGTATTTTAATATTCTTACCTGATTCTTTAATTTAACAAAGTCCTGGTCATCCCATGCAGATTGCCTGACATAAAAAGTTTTTCCACTCCTGAATTTTGCAATTTTTCTTTCCCCATTACTTCCTTTTGGTTTAGGCAATATAGTTTGATGTTACTCCCCTGAATTTATGAGGAAAATATTTATTGAAAGAGGTATTTCTGCTGTCTCAGATCCATTCTTCATCCCTTAGGATGGAAGACACCATGGTTTTTCACATCCTATTTCTGCTTATGACACCTTTTCTGGTACTGCCCTCTCCAGAAATGTATTTTAAAAGTTCATTGAAAAAATTCAGGCTTCTGTAGCTCAAAGAAACAAAAATTAAACAGGCAATTGTTCTACTTTCACTGCATGGTAAATCAGTAAATATATATTATGATGATTTAAAATTTTTATCTGTGCATTCCATTGGATGAGTAGCATATTCAGATATGACCTTTCATCTGTTAAAGTTCACATATTGTTTATCAAGAGTATAGTTATCTCTATGATTACTTCTTTTCTTTCCCCCAGATAATCAGAAATAATAACTTAAAGCTATGTTTATTTATCAAAGATGGGTACAGCCACAATATTGTTGAATATTGTCTACTGGTTGATTCCACTAGTCACTGATAAAAGAAGGCTGAAATCTTCTTGAGCATTTTGTTGTCATTTTTATATGTGTATGGGAACCTGTTTCACCATTCTATCAAAAATATCCTGGTTTAACCTGAAATAGCATAATGATCTTAAAAAAAATAGCTGTAAACTGCAAATATGAGAGGGGAAAAAAAGTCCCTTTTCATCAAAAGCAATTAAAGTATTTCATTTTGATTATTAAATTATCTGTGGTAGGGTAATCTTGCATTAACATTTGCTCCAACCCTTCTTGAAATGGAAAATGGTATTTGATTCAAACGCCTGAAAGAAAAACATTTCAGTAAGTCCACAACTTTTTCTTTTTGCCACCACAAAAATCAATGCATCCAGCCCTTTCCTGTGAAAGGTTTCAGTTTCGATGAATCACCTTTTTTCTGATGAAAAAGTGTTTTGCTGAAAAATTCTCCCCCTGCTCTGTTTACTGTAGTGGCTTAGTTCTGGATGAATGCTTCTGGCAATCAGGATGGCAGAGGAGAATATAATCTGTGGGGCTATTGACTACTTGTTTAAGGCCAAAGAGAAGTTAACAATAAAACCTGCTGCAATGTATATTTAAGCTGGTTTGAGCAGAGAGAGGCTTATCACAGGTCTCAAGTGGATGGAGGCTTCTGTTTAGCTCACCTTGCAGATCTGCTGCATACCCTTCTTTGAAAGCGCTGCGTGCATCTAGGGCCTGAAAGATCCATCCTATTTCATGCAAGTTGCTTCGTCTCATCATCCATATAAACCCATGGGAACTGAGAGTGTTGCAGGCACTGCTCCAGGCATGCATGTACCCCTGGACAGCCCAGACCACATCACGTTGTGCTCAGCTGAATTACTGCTTTGTTTTAAGGTTTCCTAGTAGGTGCGGAATCAAACTCCAACTGTGAGGTACAGGCTTGTAAATGTTTTGTGTTCCTAATGCTTGTCTTTCATCATAGCTATCCGTCAATGTAATATTTGATAAATAAGTAAAAAATTTTTTAAAGCTAACAAAAATCAAACATAACTACTCTGAGAGAGGTAAAACTGATAGAAATCATTCCAGCATTTGAACTGAGCCTTTAGCATGGGAAAAGGAGGATAATTTTATGCTCTCTTTAAAAAACATAACAAAACAAAATAACACAGAGGAACAAAAGAAACCCCAAAGTGGTACAAGTAGATTCACCACTCTATGAACAGTCATTGAAGTACCAGACTTGGACTGTGCAAAGCTTCTATTTAGTGCTCACATAGCACTGTCACTTAATCCCACCCATGAAAGCCCATTTTAGGGGAATGAACATAGCTCATAATAAAATGAAAGAAGAGAGGAAAAAGAAAAGAGAAACTTGGGTGTAGTTATTTATCATTACAGTTGCCTAATCCACTAAGCATCTTTTCTGCTAAGTTCATTTTCAGACAAGTTTTTGCTGGAAACACCTCAAAGAAACAAATAAATGAGAGAAAATGTGGAAAAGAAAAAGAGAACAATTACATGATTCAACCAAAATTACTAGAATAGCCAAAAATAGAAATAAGGACTTCAGAGCATCCCATTTTTACTAGAGAGATGGGTGATTGGACTAATCTGAATCACTGTCGATGTTCTTTGTAGAGAAAGTACATTTGATATGTAAAAGTACTTGCATGTTTTGTTTCAGCATTCCTGTCCAAGGAAAGTTCTGCTGAGGGCATCTGCCCATGATTCATCATATTTTTAGCTGCCTATCATTTACCTCTGAAAGAAACGAGAAATCAAGTCTGGCTCCTATAGGGAGCATTATCAGCAGCCAAAGTGGCAACGGGGCTTCCCAGGTAGGAGGTGAACACAAGGTCACTTTCAAACATGTAAATGAAATAATTTAGAACAATAATGAAGAGAAATGCTGTTTTGTGATCGCTTGCAGTAGCCATAACCATCCGCAGAGGCAGGGAGGATCTGTAGGTATCAGACCTGCAATAACACGGTCTACTCAGCCTCAGTTTGAGTATTAACACTTCAAGTTCTTGTACAGGTGTTACTGTATAAGCATTATCTTTTTTCTTTCTTTTCTTTTTCCTGTGCCATGAGCTACCTTCCCTTTAGCTCCTGACAGACCTGCAGTCACTAACAATAAAGTATCAGAATCTCCATTTTCTGTTGTGAAGGAATTTCTCACCTGCAAGTAAACATTGTATCCCAGTCAGAAACAGCTCCTCAGTTGCCTAAAAAAAAAAGAGTATTTGCATGTTCCTTGTCTAAGGAATGAGACTTCCTGCAGCCACCTAGCACACAGATGATCTCAAACTCCCGGTGGCTTTTCTGAAGGAACACAGAGGTGACAGAGGTATCAGAGGCAGCAGGTCAAACTGTCACTTGGGACCGTCTCACCAACCTTTCTTTTACCAGTTTTTCTGCTGGTCTTCAATATTAAATACATAAAAATGAATGGAGTATTTGAATCATTAGAGTTATTCGCTAAGTAGCAGATACCTACCAGAACTAGCAACATGGAGGTTTTGATGAAATAACTGAGCTTTATTTCATTTGGGACCCAAATTTGAATGCGTGACAACAGAGTTACAAATTTGGTAACCAAAAGAATAACTTAAGAAAGTGTACAGAAGGTACTTGCAACATAGCCTAGCATTTAAATTATGGGCACTGATGTTGCCAACCTGAAATTTAAGAGAATTCTGAAAAAAAAAAGAAAAAATAAAAAAAGAGAAAACAATTGGGTATCTGAAAGGAATTGCACCTTCATCCTTAAATACCCTTTTTTTGTGAGACTATCAGTCACTTCTTTTAAATTATTGGTGTATATTTTTATTTACCAGATTAATACATGGGATGCTTACTCTGGCCTCAAACCATGAAATTTTTCATTGAATGATAAAAACTGGAAACCTAAATACTATTGAGGATTTGATGTTTAATCCCTTTTAAAAAAAAAGTCATAAGGAAGAGAGATTTTCATGTACCCACGTAACACTAGAATTTGGAACATTTAAAATCCCTATGATTTATTTTGTAATACTACTTTTCTTCTCACAGAAGTTTCAGAGCGAGTTTTTCAATCCCTTCTGGATCTGCTAAGTACTACTATAATGTAAATAATTGTAAATAGAATTATTTTTCTTCTCCTGTCAAGCCAATCTAATTTGGACTCTTCCATCACACTTATCACTGGGACACTTGACAAGTTGTTCAGTTGTTTTTGAAATTCGTGACAAAGAATCCTAATTTAACCTGGGAGAAAACTAGCCTGACTCCCATTAATGTCAATGAAAGGTAGATCTGCCTACACCAAAACTGAATTAGGTTTAATATGCCCAGAAGTCATATACTTTATTTCAAATAGAGATATGTTTTTTTGCACTTGATAAAAGGCAGAAACTACTAGAAAAGCATTCCCCTTCTATTTAACAGCTTGAAGATCCTTTGTAAGCATGGCAAAAGAGTGGACATGGATTTTCTCGAGTAGAAGAAATTCAGATTTGTATTTTAATGGCCTTAAAGTTCCATTTTAATTATGGGAAAATAATTTGAGGGAGGTTGGTAATAGGCAAAACTTTGAGACCTTTTGTTCTTTAGTGCAGTGAAGGAAACCTCATTAGACAGGATTTTCTTAGTTAGCAGGGCTTCAGGGTTAATGAGCTGTGAGTGATAATATATAGTAGTAATCCCTTATGGCTGTAACAAGTTGTATTTTATAAACTCCTTAATCTCAGTAGTGAAAGAGATGTGGGGTATGAGAAAGAGAAGAAACTAATTTGCAGGACTCAGGGAAATTCCAGAGATTTTGCTCCCTTTTTGGACGTTATTTTGGGGACGAAATGGGCAAACAAAAGGAATATTGTATTTATAGTTACTAAATGGCGTTCCCAGAATGGCAGGTCTGAGTATTTCCTAAACTGTCTTTCTAGGTATAGAAGAGTTATTTACATGTGGAAAAGGAAAATCTAAGAATATCTTTGGCAAATAGTCAAGGGAAATTTAGACATCTTAAATGTAATTTTAAGGGTCAGGCTCAGAGACACTAAAAAGCAAATTTAATAAATAAACAAATAAATAAAAAAGGTAAAAAAACCAAGAGAACAGGCATGCAGTTTTTAGCGCAAACTCACCTGCTAGAAGCCTGGTTCTGGGGACCGAGCCCAGCAGCCTGTTAGCGCACGGTGACAACAAGGAACACCAGACTGTGGTTTAGAAGCATTATCATCCTGCTAAACCACCTCAAAACAGCACACAAGGGTTACCTTCAGCCACCAAGAAACAAAACTGTGCTTTCCATATTTACCTTGAAGCCTATTGCCTCTGCTCATGGTGCTAATGAATTTTCCTGTACTGGGTTGGCTTTCTTTTCTTAGAACACACTTCTATCTAAAGGTATTACAAGTATTTTCCAGAAGAAATATAAAAATCTCAGTACTTTCAGAAGAAATTAAAACCTAAGTTTCTTGTTACCAGTTATTAGATCTTGTGAACCAATTCATCAGGTTTCTTCAGCCAGGGGACCAGGGCCCCTGTTAAATTAAGGAGATTAGGATCCCGCTCAGGAGCTGGTCACCAACAGAAAACTTGGGAAATGTTATTCCTGGGGCTTGAGACAGGAGAACATGCTTTGGTCTGCCTACAGAAGCCTTCTGTGGTCCAAGAGAAATAATTTAGGTCAATTAGTAGGATGAATCATTTAATAAAAAATATAAAAACTAATTTACTTTTTCCCCCAGAGATTACTTAGATTTTAAACTAAAGTAATATTATGTACAAATGTTTACATTTTTCTACAGCTGCTTATTAGCAATACCCCTCTGGAAGACTTTATAATTATTGAGAATGATATTTGAGAGCCTTCAGAAATCTTTTCAACTTAGGATAATATGTAACACACGAGCTATCTCAGGTGCCACTGCTTAACATTTGTGAGAGATAATTGTGTGATCATTTTAGCTTTCCAGTGAAACACAGCAAACATTAATCCTTGCAATGCCCATGTGAGTGTGATAATAGGTATTAATCTTCAACTGGTGTAAATCACTGTAACGCATTGACTAGGACTAGTTGCTTTTTTTTTCCTTCAAAATTACTTTTTAACAGAAAATTAGTGGGTTTGCTATTTACATGTTAAATGGATCTACTTTCTCAGGGGGGAAAAAAAAACAGCTTTGAAGGAAACTTAATTCAAGGAACATATCAAGTGGTCTTAAAAATCAGTATTTAACTTCTGATAATTTGCTATGATTTCTAGGGGAATTGCTCATCAGGTGCTGTGTCTTCCCTCAAGAGGCAGGTTCTTCAGCTGTATTTCATCTTTCAGGATGTGTTCTTGAAAAAACTAATAGATATTTCGGCTTTCAATCAAGGTATTTAAAAAGAAAAATTAAAAAGAAGAAAAATATTTACAGGATGTTTCTAATTGCATACCTGGTCAAAGTTATCTCAAGACAGCTTGTAATTACGTGTCTGGTTGGGTACTGATTTGTAACGGGCCTTTTGCTTTTCCTCTCAGCACCCTTTGAGGACTTAACAAAGGCTACAAAGATGAGACTTTTCATGAAAGTGGTTTAAGTCTTTTGTTTGTATGGGAGCAAGGAATCGGGTCAGGTTTGTTTTATCCTGATATTTAGTTTAAAAATGTTTTGTTCTGTCTAGAAGAAGATGGAAAAGAGACAACTGTTTTGCTTGATGTAGTTTTGAGGAAAACAGACCATTTCCCTTAAAGTGCAAATAACAATGCAGCAACACTGAATAGGATGTTTGGTGTGTATATATATATATTATATATAAATATGTATAAGTACAGATAAATATGTATATAAAAAGTAATTTGTTTGCATTTGAATTAAGAGCCTGGAAGATGAAATAGGGTTTTAGATTTGAAATTGTTTAAGATTTTAATACTTTAATTTTTATCTCACAAATCGTTTTACAACAGGAAGCATAGCATTGCTACATTAACAATAAATGAAGCAACTTTCCTAAATTCTCTTTGTCTAATAGATGAGGACAAGGTTCTTGTTGGCTTTGGTACACTCTGAATTAAGGCTGTGGCAAGAAAGATCGCTCTCGCCATGTCCTATTCAAGTAAACAATGTAAGCAAGAGGTTCTGTATAGATTAGAGCATATGCTTTAAGTTTAAGACATGCTGAAATGTTGTCCTGAACCGGGATGTTTCCCTGAAGTAAGGCTATGGGCTAGCTGCCCAGCTTGCAATATAATAAAAAGAGCCGTAGTGAAGTCATGCAGAGGAGGAGTAGAAGGAAGAACAGGCAGGGAAATGCTAAACATACAGGGCAAGAGCGGTATCATTGTTTGGAACAAAAGATTGAAACACCTTGAAACAAAACTCTTGAAATAAATTTGGAAATTAAGTGTAATATTACCACAGAGTCATATTGTCAGTAACAAGAGTGTTAGAGAGGGTGTGGGGTTGGGGAAGGAGAAAGAGAGAAAATAAGCGACTGGTAATATTTTTAAAGGGTAACCAATGCTCACTAGCAGCTGCGGTAAGACATTAAGTAATAGAGCACAGTAATGTTAACAGCTCTCTTGGTAAGAGTGGTAAATGAAATAAACCTCAGCATTCGGTGTATCATTAATCTATAGTGAATAATGGCACTGGTAGTGTAAGGAGATTAAAAAGGGCATTGTAAACATTTGTGGCTGTATAATATACAAATTAAAAATGTGCGAACGCTTGCAGCTGCATAATCTACAAATTAAAAAGTGTAATAGCATAGCATTAATTACCGGCTGATCAATTCACCCATAATTGCTGGCATGTAGAAGAACAATTACAGGTCCAAAATGTTATTTGAGAAAGAGACGTTGACCTTGGAACCATAAGAAATGATAATATGTTATAAGGTAATGCAGGCTTGTGTCAAAATCTTCTATCAGCATTTGCTGTTGGAGGCTAGTTTGTTTTGCAACCCTAATCATACTTTTTCCTGTATGTTATTGTGCCTGAAGTAGCTATTTTATGTTTAAATTGCAGAAATATCTGACTGCAGAGTATTTCCTGTAGTCACTGCACATAGATGCTTATATACATGTGACAAATTTGGTGGCCTTCTATGACAGGATTACAGCGTTGGTGGATGAGGGAAGAGCAACGGACATCATCTGCCTGGACTTGTGGAAAGCATTTGACACTGTCCCACATGTCATTCTTGTCCCTAAACTGGAGAGACAAGGATTTGATGGGTGGACCGCTCAGTGGATAAGGTATTGGCTGCATGGTCACAATCAAAGAGTTGCAGTCAACAGCTCAGTGTCCAATTGGAAACTAGTGATGAATGGCATTCCTCAGGGGTCCATACTGGGACCAGTGCTGTTCAGCATCCTTGTCAACAACATGGACAGTGGGATTGAGAGATCAAGATGAAGTGCAAGATCCTGTACGTGAGTCGGGGCATTCTCAAGGAAAAGTACAGGCTGGGTGGAGGATGGACTGAGAGCAGCCCTGAGGAGAAAGACTTGGGGGTGTTGGTTGACGAGCAGCTCAACATGACTTGGCAATGTACGCTTGCAGCCCAGAAAGCCAATCATATCCTGGGATGCATCAAAAGCAGTGTGGCCAGCAGGGTGAGGGAGGGGATTCTCTCCCTCTCTGCTCCACTCTCGTGAGACCCCACTGGCAGAACGATGTCCAGCTCCAGGGGCCCCAACATAAAAAGGAGATGGACCTGTTGGAGCAAGCCCAGAGGATGATCATGAAGATGATCAGAGGGCTGGATCACCTCTCTAGTGATGTCAGGCTGAATGAGTTGGGGTTGTTCAGCCTGGAGAAGAGAAGGCTCCAGGGAGACCTTATAGCAGCCTCCCAGTACCTAAAGGGGGCCTGCAAGAAAGCTGGAGAGGGACTTTTTACAGAGGCATGTGTGATAGGACAAGGAGGAATGGCTTTAAACTGAAGGACGGCAGATTTAAATTAGATGTATGAAAGAAATTCTTCCCTGTGAGGGTGGTGTAACACTGGACCAGGCTACCCAGAGAAGCTGTGGATGTCCCATCCCTGGAAAAGTTCAAGCCCATGTTGGATGGGAATTTGAGCCACCTGGCCTAGTGGAAGGCGTCTCTGCCTGTGGCAGGGGGTTGGGCCTAGATGATCTTTAAGGTATCTTCCAACCCAAACCGTTCTATCATTCTATGAACTCAGTAGAGAGATATGCAAGCAGAACTGCAGCTTGTTACAGAAGGGAGGCTGATACCACAGCCAGCTAGTAAGGCTGCTGAACATTTCCCCATTGCCTCAGTCCATTTCTATTTGGCAATACTTTCCAAATGTCAGTGGCTTAGTCTGGTTCAGATTTCTTTGTCACTATGTGTCTTTGAAAGTGTCAGCCAGAACCCTGCAAGTATTTCTGAGAATGAACCTAGAAAAACTAAAAGAGGGAAGAAACCCTGGGACTAAAGGTAGAAGGAGAGAGATTTGCATAAGAGGCTTCGGTGGGAGACTGGAGGTGTGGCTAACCTAAGACCAAGAACTAAAGATGGGAAGAAATGAAAGAAGACAACCCTTCAAAAGAGAGAGGAGATAATTAAATCTTTTCACGTGTAGGCACAAGTTATATTATCCTTAATTACATATTGCTTTTCTACTAGAGGCGAAAACCACAGTGGTTTGTAGACGGATGTGATTGCATAATTAAGAGCAGACAAATCTGATATTTCCTTGCTTGTTTTGCATCAGTAATAAGTTTTCTAACGTAATGAATAAATTTTATATACAACATTTAGGCCTTGATTCTGCTTATTATGTCCACTTGCTAATTACTTAAATAATTCCACCCATTTTAATAGAACATGTATATACTTGAAATCAATCCTACCTACCCTCAGAAGGTTGTACTGGTCTCTGGTCTGAGATGAGGACACCTGTAGTTCTGTTCACTTGCCCGCAACTGAAACTTCTATAAACCCTTCTACCTCCCTGTTAAAGTCATGTTTGATTACACAACTCACCTCCTGTCTACATACTTTCAGTATTGTTTATGTCATGTTGTCACGTACTATTTCAGAGTCCGTGCAACAGAAGCGCATCAACAAGTTATTTGCTATAGCAGAGGACATTTGGAAAGCTATTTCTCTCAAAAGAAAGTTTAGTACTAGATTCAGTACTATCCACTGACTAAGAAAAAGTCCTCTGGCAACCGAAAGCATATGACCCCAATACTCTGCTCCCTGGACTGGCTCTCCAAAGAATACAAAATCAAATTCAAGGTCTTAGTCCTTATAGTCACAGCTCTCCATGGGATCTGCACAGGTTATCTGAGAAATTACTTCCTCCTGTGCAGCGCTGACTGTCCATAACAGAAAACTGTGACTCTGACCCTGGGAATGAGGCTTGAAAGTGCTACGGGTATTTGTGCAGAGTCCCAAAACACATCAGCAAGGCCAAGAAATGTAACTTCTCCAGCAAAATCATCAAGGAAGAAAAGCAAAATACCCATCACACTCTCTTACTTGATTTAATTTTTTTTCTTTTGTCTTTGGCAGAGATAAAGCGTTTGAGACACTGGAGCAAGGCAGTAACTTCTAGAATTTCCCGTTTTGTGTACATTGTCCACTGATGTTTTGCACTTCTTTAGATAAACTTACTCGTTGTTAACAGATCATCCATTCAACAGCTGTTTTAGAAAGAATGTAAAACTTGGAGTTTGCAGAGACAGACACTTCCTGGAAAAGCCAACTTGTCCCCATCAGAAGGCAGGAAAACATTTGGTTTGGTCTCATTTGCTTGCACCTGTTCTCTGTGTGCTGCTGATGGGCTGGACGTCCATGCCATGAATCCCAGGGAAGCGCATGTGGAAATTCTGTTCCTGAGCCATGAGGCATGATGTGTTCTCCAAGAAGGAGCTTCCTGGGACCTGGTCACCAACCAGGGAAATCCCCTCTTTGTGGCATCTTTGGAAGACTTAGTGATGGACAAGCACACTGGGGCATGTCCCATGGTCATCATCCACAGTAAGATGCTCAAGCATCTTGGGTGATTTCCAAATGAACTCCAGCTGGGACACAATTGTATCTGTTAAGTTCATCCCTGTACAGTTAGGACTGTAATACGTACACTTTCTAGTTTCTATCTCTTTTCTTTGGTGTTGTGCACACCCTCAACTGTCTTCAGCAGTCCTTATGCTGATGGATGTGTCTGGAACAGGAAACAGCAAGTCACCAGCACCCAAATCATTGCTTCCTAAGGAAGAATATGAGGCTGATGGTGACTGTTTCTTCTTCCTTAGTCTTGGATCATATTAGGGTCACTTTCATATATTTCCTACATATTTTTACATCTTGCATTGGCCTGCAATTCCATCCTATGTCCAAATTCATTATATGTTGTGCATTTGATGTATGTGAGATACTATCTCTTCTCTTTGTTCTTTTTGACATTTGACTTGGCATACAGCAGTGTGTCCTAGGTAGGAAAACAAAAGTTAAAAGACCATTTCACAAATTTTATTTATAACTTTTGTTTTAAAATTTGTTGGGTTTTTTTTTCTTTCCTCAGAAAACGGTAAAGAATTAAATATTTTTTCCTAGTAAAAACTAATTTTTCAAAAGAAAAATAGATTTTGGTTACTGCACAATAACTAAAAAAGAATAACCCTAAAATATTTAGATAAAATTAGATATTTTACAAAAATAGTTTTTATTGATTTTTTTTGTTTGTTTCCATTGAGGTTAGAATTATTTATTTTTGCTAGCTATAGTTTCATTGCCTTCTTCTTTAGTGCTTTTATAGAAATAATTTTATGATGGCCATTTTAGTAATCCAAGCTGAACCAAACCTGAATTTGCAGGTTGAAACACAGAGTAATAACTAACCTTTGGTTATTTATGAATGTCACAAAACCTAAGAGTCAAAAGAGAGAAAATAGAAATATTAACCAAACATTTTAACCACTGATGGTGACTTTTAAATTATTCAGGTTTTGG
This sequence comes from Falco peregrinus, assembly GCF_023634155.1. NCBI lineage: Eukaryota > Metazoa > Chordata > Aves > Falconiformes > Falconidae > Falco > Falco peregrinus. Next base: position 78,797,376 of record NC_073739.1, read on the forward strand.
ATAGTCAGTTTGATATACATTGCACAACTGGATACTTGTGAGACACAAAAGCTCCAACCACTGAAAAACTTCCATTTCTATACCTGAAGGTACATGAAATTATACTGTGTTGTGTAGATGGTTATCTTTTAAGATGCAAAGGTCCAAGTATGCTTAAGATAGATATATATCTATGTAGTGCTATATAAAAGGATCTGAAGAGAGGGTAATGTGCAACAAACTGCTTTTTCAAAAATCCTGGCCTCATATCCTGTATGCTAAGTAATTGCAACTGCTATATTTACAATTAAGCTTAAATTGTGGTTAACTTTTTTGGGTGTTAAAATAGAGATAGGAAAAGGTATTTTGATGCTAGAAAGCTTGGCAGAAAGGAAACATTGACCTCTGCCAGCAGTGATGGCTCTTTCACTGCTACCAAAACTTTCCCTATGATGTCCCTGAGCTATGTAGGGCACCCTGAACAGGCAGAATAACAGAGCAGGAGCAATATCTTAACAAATCCAATGTGGTTATAAGCTTGATTTACCTCAAAATATATTTAATACGGCCAGACCCTCATCTCCTTTTCTTGAGCAGGACAGTCTTGGAAGTCCTCACTAGAAAAAACAGTATGTCTGTTGTTATTTTTTTTTTGTGGGACAGATGTTAATTGTCAAGAAGTAGGACTGCATTTCAACAGCAAGGATAATGGCAACAGGTAATTTGGGGTTTTTCTCCACACTGTTTCAAAAGGAAGATGCTATCATCTGAAAGACTGTGAAACATGAGATTTTTCCCTCCAAAAATGTCCTACAGATAAGGGGAAAAGGATTATGGAATGCTGATGAAAAGATATTCTTGTTTACTCTTAGTTTAAATTCTTCTCATGTTTTCAGTGTTATTCACACAATATTGCACACATTTTTTTCAGTTTGACCATGTTGTGGAACAAAGCAGTACAAAAAATCTATTTATGTAAAACCTGAGACCACACTTAAAGTTATGCCATGACTAAATTGTTTTTAATGTCTTCATTAACAGTTTGGACACATTTATTCTCTATAATTAGTGCAAAATTTCCCAAATCCCCATATCTTCTAGAAATCATCAGTCATACCTTGAAATGACTCAAACTTTACCCCAACATTTACAATTTGATGTATGATGTAGTTCTTGACGCAGAGCTGTGACAGAGCTAGGTACACTTCACCCTCAAAACTTAGTCTGTGCTTTATCCACCAAGCATTTGCCCATCAGTTTTAGTTTGTGAGTGAGGAAGCACCATTTCAGGGAACTGATGGTTTGTGTTGTGTCTGACGGTGAAGAAGAAATCTGGAGAGAAGAGAGCCCGTTGGTGAAAATCATTAAGAAAGGCCTTATGGAACAGGCCAGCTAGAGGACGTTGTTTGTTATGTGGTAAAGAGCTGATTTTACAGCTCCCTTTACACATAAGTAGATTGAGCCTCTGTTTAAAAAAGGGAGAGAACAGTGAAAAGAAAGGCTATTTGGCATCTCAACATCAGGCAAGGCTTATTTTTCATAGCACTTGTACATCCTGCTATGGGAACAAAGAGAAAATAAAACAACCAAGACCAGATGCAGGTCTTGACTTTATCCTATGCAATCACTGTGACAGGCAGTTTATACAGTTGTAAGGAATGTTTCTTTCTGAAATTTAACAATTTTTTCCATGACACTGATGTCTATTGAACTGTGTTTATATTTATTACATTGTGGAATGGTTATCCTGTTTTATACATTGGTAGCATTTAGATGGATTGAAATTTTATATAAATTCTCTTCTTTCACAAGCTGGGGATGAAGGGTAGAAGAAAGAGAGAATGAGCAGTGTTATTGAGGTGTTTTATAACCTTCAGAGAAACATATAAAAAATGATTTAGGCTCCAGTATCGGTCACAAAATATATGTGCAGACTTTAAAATAAAACCACAAATAAACAAAGTTTCCAAAATAGAAATAATCAGTTCTTTCTTTACTGGTGTTTCTTTTCAGTGCATCCTTTGAAATAAGTTATAATAGACGTGGTCCTAAAACTGTGTGAAGACTGTTCTTTTTGTTGCCCAGGCTCAGCAGGGCTTTGACATTGTCCTTCAGCTGTGACACCTTGAAGGGGAGGTGTCAGGGGAAGCTGTGAGGCCAGGAGGACTTCAGAGCTGCAGAGAGAGGATAGCATTGCACTGTGCTTCACTGACTGTTCAGCCAGAGGGGCACGACAGCAGGATGCATCCAAGGAATAGGTCACATGAAGGGATATTGCAGTTACAGCTCTCTGATAGGTGGAATGGCTGGCCAGGGCAAATGCTTAGTCTATCAAAACTTGAAGGGATTATTTCTAAAAAAGAGTTTTTGAGGGTAAAAAGACAGTCTGGCTATGGCACCTACCTCTAGGAGCATACCAGTGTGGACTGCAGGAGAGGATGTGTGGCACAGAAATGGGACCGAGACCTAGCAGGTCAGTCTTTGGCTGTTTAGCAGCCACAGAATATCTCAATGTAGATCAAGCATCCCAGCTTTTAAATAGGATGTTGGTGTAAGGCACTGCTTTACAAGGGATACTAGCTTTGCATCTTATTCCTAACCTAGTACAGCAAATATTATGTTCATGCTTCCTTTTCTTTGGATCTGAATTGAACCTTAGGGATGATATCAGTCTTTAAGTTATTGGCATCCAGAGGCAGAGCTGAATTTTCAAAATATTTGCAACACCTGACTCCCACAGCTAAAATGAAGTTGTTTTAGAAATATGGCCCTCAGACTGTATAAGCTTATATCATTTTTTTTCCCCTCTCCTCTGTGAAGCATGGCTTAGAAGTCACAGCTGGCGCATTAGAAAAAAGAAATACAGTAAAATGAATAAAATATACTCTCATTCACAATTTCCTAGAGGCTCCTTGGTTGTTAATTGAAACTTTTGTCTACTTTATTGAACAATAAAAGTGACAGAAACTACTCTCAGGTGTCCTTCAGTATTAAAAAGAGGATAAAGGGTTCCTAGCAAAGGTGACAGAAATTAATGTGGTGAGCCCAGCTATCAAACATTTTGATATGTGAATTGCCTGATATTTCTATAATGCCTTCTTATGATTGGAAATGTTATCGCTTCTATTGAATCAATAGAAAATGTTAAAGCTCTGTGGAACCCCAATTACAAAATAAAGCTAGAAGGTTAACATCTGGGACCAGCAGAGATAGAAACAATTTCTATTGTCATACCTTTCTGACAAGTAAATGTCAGAAACATAACACCTTCCGCCAGGCTCAGTACAGAGCACATGTAAAAGAGTGATTGCAAGGCAGTTTCAAGTCAAATCACCTGTCATCTCAGCTTTGACATGGAATTACTTTTGTTTTATGCATCTATTAACCTTGAACTATCAGCATTTGTTTTAATGTTCTGGTCTGAAGTGACCTAAATGTACTTCTTTAATGCACTTACTGCTGTAGCTAAAAGGGGGAAAGAACAGTGGGGGGAGGAACCTGTTAAGAGGGGGTGGGTGAAGTCAGTTGTGGCTCCTGTGGCATGCCGGGGAGTGCAGCAACCCATCTCCCAGGTCTCGTCTGGGGGTAGAAATCTCAGGGACTTACCTGGCAGAAAGGGTGGGAGAGCCAAGAGATGTCAGCAGCATCTGGAACAACGCTTCTGGCCTACAGAGTGATGCTGTACATCCCACTTCTTTTCTCACACTAGGGCTTGAGGGGAGGAAGAAGGAAGACTAGAGGATGTAAAACCCTCCAGCTGTTGCAAGGCAGCAGGAGCTCCCAGTGCTCCCAGGGGTGACAATGGCTGCAACATCCCATTGCTATGAAAAACATTATGTCTGAGAATCAGCATGTCTGGTCTGAGTTCTGGAGTCAGGTAACAATACAGAGATGTTGGTGGTGTCCTCCAGCCAGTACAGACCACAGCAGTAAAATGCTAGCTGGGTATTAAAGTACGAGCCTTTGAAAGGTTATGCCAGAAGAGCTCTTTAGAAAGATAATCCCCAATTTCCACCAACACAAAACTAATCAGAATACCAAATTAAAAGAATCAAAATTGCCGATGACAAATATTTCTAAGTAAAGAAGAGAAAGCCTTTTCATCTCTAAGTTTTACCCTGCGTCTCCCAGTTTAATTTCCCTGCAGTTCAGAGAAAGAAGGGTGTGCTTGAACCACCGACTCAATAAATTATGGCCAGGTTTTTCAGGTGATTGGAACTATTTGTTTCTTAGAGAAACGCATCATTTTGAGCCAAGCTTTGGAAGTTGGCAGCCTACAAAATTTCTTTCTGTTGGAAGATGCAGCTTTTCGATCCTAAACATTACCTGCACATATTGCACGTTCTGGGCATGTTTATGTTATTCTTAGAGCCCCTATTGCCACAGTCCTTGGGCACCTTTTACACTTCAATATGGTAATCCTCAAACCTTTCTGGAGGTCAATTACTCTTAAAGGAATCAAAATTCCAGAGATCTGGTTCCTCAGTGGCAGTAATAGTAGTAAGATGTTACTACTAGACAGTAAGGTTTGGGTAACTGGATATAACTTTGAAATCTAACATAGATAGAAAGGGCCAAATATTTGTACAGGTTAAACAGATGGAGAAGAGTGTAAAGGAGCTAAAATAATGCCTAATATTCCTTTCAAACAGCCATCCCTCTGGTGTTCAATCAGAGAACTGGGCATTAAAATATCTTATTATTTTTATTTAAACTACCACCATCATTCCCATCTAGGAAAATTTTTACTGTTCTCCAACACTACAGACTAAGACAATTTCCTATGATAAAGCACTACACAACACTTTGGGGGACCTGCAGTGTCTTTTGTATGTGTGACATTATGGGGTTAAAACTGTTTGGCATAAGCTCTTCTCAGAAGGAAGAAAAAATAAATGGTGTGGACACCGTTCTCCTAATCAGTAGGGGACAAGAGTGAACACAAATGTGGGTCTGAGACATAATTCAGATTCCTAATTGTCTAATAACATATTAGGCAAGGAATGTGGCTGGCACATTTTCATTATTTCAAGGTTACCCTAATGGATTCAATAAATTTGTGTAAACATTTAAGGATTCATAAACAACATTTGGTCAACAAAAAAATGGAAATATGTAAACTTGCTACAGCTTGACACCCTCATATATTTGTAATTAGTTGCTGTTAAGACTTCAGAACCCAGTCCTGCTCTAGTGGATAATTTTTATGTAGATTGATTTGTCTTATGAAGAGATAAGCAGGCAGCAAATATATATCCCTTTATTTAAGATACATGTCTTCTAGGGAACCCCATCACTGTGACATACATAGAGAAGAGGACTTGCTTATTCTGGGATAATATATTGTCTAATATTGCCCTTACTTATAAATCCAGCATATTGATGCACTGGTCTCTCTTCGCTCCCATTGAGCTATTCTGGCATATAGACAGTGTAAAAGAATGAAGAATCAGGCCATTAATATAGTCACAGTTGTAATTGCATTTTTTATTCATACAATGCTCCAAAATGTGAAATTAACAGCTTGTTATGTGGGTGTACATTAATAAGCACAATGGGGGTTCATAATAGAGCTTCGAGGTGCTAATGTAGTATGAATTAATGAATTAAAAATTGCCATTAATTAAAAATGCAACTGAACACTACCCAACAATGACTGACAAAGAAGTCTCAGCAGTCTCTCTATTACACCTCACTTGTGGCTATTTCTGGGCCTTCCATATAGTCTGAGGGAATAAAGTTTGGTTTGGGGAGAAGGAAAAGGTGAGGTATGGAAAACAAGTGCCCTCAGAAGAGAATGAGTTATTGAAATGGGACAGAAGTAGAAGCAAATATAGGAAGACAAAGTCACTGTGAAAACTCCGACAGGGAAAAAGCCCAGATGGCCTATGGAAATGATAAAATTAAGGTTTAAATTGATGGTGATAATAAACTTGGGACTTGATTATCCTGACAGATGTGCCTGCGACTCCCATTGACTTCAATAGGAGGTGTGCATGTGTAGCTGATGGGGAAACCAGACCTTAGAACCACTGAATTGTGTTCAGAGGAGGGGAGTGCATGTGAGGAATGAAAATCTCTAGGTAAATACAATGGTTTCAACTCTGTTTGACATCCCATGGCTGAAAAATGTTGGTAAGATGTTTTCAATAAGAAAAAGAAAACATTTTAAAAGTTAAAGCAGAGGAAGGCTGCTACCTGGTGAAAAGCTACAGAAATCCCACTGAGACTCAGTTCCCTTCTCCCACAAAATGTCACCAATGCCCAGGTACATGTGATTCAGTTACGCTGGTGCAAGTGTGGAATAACTCCATAAACAATAGTGGTTTCACACCAGTTTGCACCAGCTTTATTGAGATGCAGATCCAGCTTGAGGGGTGTAAAGAAATATGAGATAATAACCTAAAATGACTAAAAAGGGTCTTGTCTGAAAACACGAACAATAATTCTATGATTGAAAGGATGTGAACATTATAGCAACTTTAAGGGCTATTAAGCCAGTTCCTATGTGAATCTGTAGTGTGAATTGTATAAGCATTCGGAATGTGCTGATGATAAAGGGATTCATAAAAGTTGTTATGCTGATTTTATGTTGATGGATGTTAGAATATAAGGTGAATTATTAACCACAGGAAAGTGAGACTAATGTTTAAGTGCTGTGATATATGTGTAATTGAAAGCAATTTCTTCTATAGAACAAGGAGATTGTGGGCATAAGTGAAACAAACTTTGAATAAAACACAGGTGAAGTGGAATCTGTTGGGTGTTCAGACCCAGGAAACAAAGGGAAAATAAACTTGCCTGAAAAACAAATCTTACTTCTAGAAATAAATAATTTGCATTTATATAGAAACTTCTATTCAGAACAAGCGCAAAGCAAGTTACCCACTTGCTAAAGCATTTATCAATAATGCTGTATACATAGAAATGCATATACAATACCTTTTTCTAGGGATTATATGCCTTTCCTGCAGAAATGTTTTTAGACATCTAGCACTCCAGTAAGACCAATAGAGAGATTATTTACCATTTATGAGGGGAAAACTGAAGACGATAGAAGTTCATCAACTTTGACTTTGTTCCGCTAAACTAAAAAGAGTCCAGAAAGAAGAGTCTGATATGGGCTGTTTCTTTGAAACCAATGGGAATACTGGTGTTCTCTTGTGCCTAAAAGACTCACAGCTTGGCACTGAATGATGTGTTTGAGGTGGCACGGTGAGTCAAGAGTAATCACCAGAAGACAACACAAGATTTCCGCTTTTCTGTCTTCTCTGTGTCTATGGAAGAGCATGCAGCTAATTTTCTGTTCCCTCACAGCACTGATCCTGACTGGTAGCACTGAGGACTCGTACCCTAAGGAAGGCTGGGTTACTGGCATGCAGTCCTTTGGGGATGTACTGATGGGGATGCTACAGAAGCCAGGAATACATCTTATATACGTTATTGGCTGACTGACAAGTAACTGAGGCTGCTCTAGCTATGAATGGAAGGAATATTTCAGTCAGATGATGAGCAGCAATAGAATTTTAGTCCTGCTGAATAAATGATGGTGTTGCAGCAATATTTTAATCAGTAAGAATTTGAAATGACTGGCATAATCATGTCTCATGAGCACTGTAACCATCATGAGTTAATGTGGGTAAATACTTTGCATAGCCTCATGCGTTCTGTAGTAAGATGCATAGGTCTAGTTTAAATTCCAAATCTCTGTGAAATCTAAACAGAACCTAAACAAGAAATGAATGGATTTACGGTGATTTAGCTAAGGCTCTGACCTAAAGCCTGCACATATAATGTTAATATTAATGTATTTTCCCTGAAGATGAAATACCCTTGAATTATTATACTCATTGTATGCCATCATTTAGCATGGGTGATTTTACATATCCAAATGATGTGCTTATACTGAATCCTAGCATAGAAAACTGGTTTCTGCTAGAACACATACCAAGAAAATGTGGGGGGAAATAGCCCAAATAAACCATTACTTTGATGTAATAGAGAGAGGGGGCGGGGGGGAAGAAAAACTTGAAAGGTAAGTCATTAAAAAAAAAATAAATCTTATATAAGTGATTCAGTAATAAAGTGAGTGAGCTCTTCATTTCACTTAGAAAAGTCTCTTAATGCCGGTGCATGGTTTTAGCAGTTATCTGAAATAAAATTATCCAAGAAGCATGAAAACATTTATAACAGATTAAAGTGGTGGTTTAGTGGAAGGACCAGCCAGACAGTAAGCTTTTTACTTCTGTTGTTCTAGGTCTCATTCACAGTCAGTATAGGCTGCAAATCTAGTGACTGAAATTCTTCTAGAAGCCAAACTTTCTTTTTAAATTGTTGTCCAAATTAATATTTTTTTTCAACTGTTGTGAATAAAAGGTTAACTCTTTCTCTTCCCCCCCCCCCCCCTCCCCTTCTTATGGTTTCTTTTCCTTTTTCTTCTCCACATGAAATTAGGAAAAAAGAAAAAAAGAAAAAGGAAAAGATACCCCAGAGCCATTGATGTTTGGATTAGAGCCTCTGGGATTTTTTGTACTTCACTGAGATATGCTAACAGTTTCTGCCTTTTTTTACATACACCTAATTTTTTCCCCATTTTAATTATTTTGACAACGAAATCAAGGCTACTTCACTGTGCATTGCTACATACTGTTTAGGCATTGCTGACTAGGATAAACCTTTTGTACAGGGACACCAGTCAGCATCCAAACTCCAGTCTTTCCCATAGCATTCACTTGCCATTGGAATATGTGTCAGTTAAACTACGCAGATCAATCCTCCTGTCAGAGCTACCGGTGGGTTCAGAAGGCGTTGAATAGGGCATGGAGACACCCCAGATCACACTACCCATGGCTCTGTAGACAAACACTCTGCTAAGAGCATCTCATTCCATGACCTGCAAAGCTAATGAATCCTGTTTTCCCCTACATGTTCCTCTTATGGTCTGCTGACTTTGTCATAGGGGAATAGTCAGTCTCCAATGAAAACATCTTCCCCTAATTCACACTTTCTTTGTGGATTCTCTGGCATTTAGTAAGGCTCACATACTGTAGCTTTATGTTTGCCAAGGCACTTCTCTCAGGTCTGTCTTTTCATGTAGCTGCTTACTTTCATGAAACTTACTTTCATGAAATTTCTCAAAGACCCCAAAGTCAACAGGGGAGAGGCATCCACATGTTTGGTTTGTTGGTTGGCTTTTAATAAATATTTTGAAATAAAAAAAATAATAATCATCAAATCAATGAAATTGTTGATTATCTGAATTTTCACTAATAATTTAAATGGTTTCACATTCTTTGAAGCTGTGTGTTTTGCTTTGTTTTTTTGGGGACAGCTCTGGATAATACATTTCAGAGATGAGGAACCACAGAATAAAAGGTTCAGAGGTTCCACAGTGTCCCCAAGGAAAGACATACAAAGCAGCCCATTCCTGTGCCTTCAGCACAACAATGCCATTGCTTGAACACTACAGAGAAATATTATCATCAGCAATAGATGATCTCTCTTGCAATCACACTACCTTTCATTCCTTCCAATAGTCCACATCCCCTGGCTGAGCACTAGGGCTGTTCCATGGAGAGTCCTAGTGTGGTGAGCTAATCTAATTTTCCAAGATAATTATTCCTGCTTATGGCAGTTGTATTTTGTCATCTAAAAGAAAATTAGTAACTGTGTAAAAACTGAGCATTACCTTCCTGAAAGTTGAGTGTTTTGTTGCTGTTCAGTCATCCAGGCATTCTTTTAAATGTTTCCTTTTTTATTCTAGAGGGACACACATTAGTAACTATTGTGGAAGTTTGATTTTCTCTCTTTCTCTCTCAAATGGAAATGGACTTTTTTGCTTTCTCTCCCTCCTTGTATGAGCACCTATCACACTGGGTGTAAATGGCTGAAGCACTTGTGTCTGAAATACAATAGATATAATAGGGGGAACCAGGGTCCCATACAGATTATAATGTTGATATCCTGGGAGCCTGAGCTGGAAGTCACTGGCACAAAAGCTACCATAAACCATAGATAAAAATCGGTGAAAGGTCAGTATACAACTAAAAAACAGACATTTTAATCCCATTTGTGATTATACAAAGAGCGCCCCTGCCAAAAAAAAACCACCACAACCAAACACCAAAAACTAACAAAAAAATCCCACCCCACACCTACAAATCAACAACCAACAACAAAACCCTATTTGCAGACCTTGGGTGAAATGAGAGATACCTCAAGAAATGGTGTGGAAAATAGAAATGTTCTCTATTTATAGTCAGCTCAAGGCAAGTTAGTTGTGGGAGACTTCGACATGAGTCTTTTTTTCTTCTCTGATATATAGAATGATACACTGCAGATTTCTTTTTCTCCTCTCCTGCATTTCTCATTCCTTTTTTTTTTTTTTTTTCTCCCCCATGAATGCTTCTTTACATGCAGCTAAATGCAGGATTTCAGTACATATTATGAAAAAAGAATCAGTCCATCCAGGTTGACTAAATGCATGTGGGACATAGGACACTACAGGAAGCTTATGGCAATTAGGTACCCAATTCCTATACTCCTATCTGGTACCAGTATAGGTCAGGTGGGTGGAAGCCAGGATGGCACTTAGAGAATTCCTGGAATCCCTTTAGAGGAAACCTCAAACCTACTGCTACTTGCACAGAAAGAAATAATACTAGGAAGAAGTAAAGTAGCATGCTGAAATAATCTGGGATTGGGTATAATTGTTTTCTTTCAGGAAGGTTCTGTCAATTCAGAAGCTGATCACACTCACTCCTCTTTTCATTGCTTCGTTGATATTTTGTCTTACACTTGCTTTTTTTCTACACTGTGAAAATATTTGGTTAACACAATGCAAAAAAGATTTGGGGTTTTTGTTGGTTTTTTTTTTTGTTTGGTTGGGGTTTTTTTTCTGCTTTTTAGCTTAAAAATTAGTTCTATTTTTAAATGTATTTTTTTGACTGTAAATTGAATCAAAAAAACTGGTCTGGTTTGACCTACCTGAAAACAGTTATTCTTTTCATCAGAGTATTTATTTCATTCACAACACCTACCCAAACTATTTTGGTTGGTACTACATGCGTATTTTATTTTATATTACTTTTTTCTGTTTTATTTTATTTTCTAAGTAGGAATACTACTTGTTGCCACTCTTGGTATGCTATTAATTGCAAGCACAAGCAGGAGGGTTGGAGATGAAAAATCCTTCTAGACACTAGTATTTCAAATGATGAATGGAGCTATCTAGGCAACAGGGAGTTCAGCTGCCCCAGGAGTCACAGTCAGGAATGAAAGAGGTGGAGGCAAGAGGTGGAGATGAGACAAAGAGGGGTTAAATCTCATTCCTTGTCTCGGAATCTGTGCCAGCCAGATACGCTGGGTCTTACAGGTGTGCGCTGAAAAAGACTCAGATAAATTATTTTATAAATATGATTGACATTTGGCCTTGAACTGTCCCTCTAAACTTTAAGGTACCTCAGCAATACAGAAGCCCTTAAAACTGGTGCAGAACTGTAGTGTTTCAAAGTGAACCTAGTGTGGTCTTGAGGTTCTGTTCGTCTGTAATCAGAAGTAGTCAAAATCTCACCATAGAAACCACAATTATAACAATAGTAATTACACAAAACCCAAACAGAGGGCCAGCTCTTAAGATCAATCTTAATGAATTCAACATGAAAGTTTTACTCTTCAATGTATTTACATTTGAAAACAAAAAATCAGTTTTGAACTAAAAAATAGCACTCCTGCTGTGGGTATCAATGGTTTCTTATGGAAATTCTCAAAAAGTGGAAAATTCATTGAAGCTTTCACTTTCCTAGTCAAGATACTAGCTTAGACAGATCCATATTTCCCCCCAAAAAAATTAATGTGGAAATTCACAGCCTGTTCTAGGTCCAAACTCCAATAAGGGACTGACCTGTGACAAGACAGGCAGCTCTGACATGCCTTTCTCCATGTCCCTGGTTTCTGTGCCTGTAAGCCGGGTGTTTCAGGGAACAAAGGAGATGCTCTGCTGGGGAGGTTTTGCTGAACAGGAGTCGATCCAATGTGTTCTGTAGCACTGCAAATACACTGACAGCTGGAAAACCTAACAAGAACTAAAGAAAAAGCCTGTTGTCTGCTAATGTAGAGACCACTCTGCATGGCTAGAGATATGGGGATGGAGAACATTTCCCATGCAATTAATTAGTGTGAGCTTTAGTGTCTAAAAACAAACTCCTCAGGACTGGACTAGACACTTTATGGGCTTTCCAGCTATTGAAAAGAAATCAGCATGACCAATAAATCATTTCCCTGGTCTGTCTTGGAGACCTATCTTAAAAGGGAATGAATAATCTCCCTCTATAAAAACAGAGGGGATATATGACAATTTACTCAGACATACCCCAAAGGGGATTAATTTCTGCATTTGACCAACTGAATAAATCTTTAGATTTCATGAACTATATTGACTTCATGTTCATTGACCATAGTGGGAGCTTAGACTCTCCTCACTTCAGCTGTAGCTACCTCCTTATGAAAATCTACACTGAAGTGTCCTAATCTGTAAGCTGAATGTTAGAAAGCATTTCTTGATGCTGAAATTCAGGTAGGTATATGTCTCTACTCCTCCAAAAGTCTTTAACAGCACGGTAAGTAAAGCTTTTTCTATCATGTTGCTGTTCTGTTGTCTCTGAATTAAAAGAAAAACAAACAAACAAACAAACAAAAAAACCCACAAAAACCAAAACCCACCTTGTTGATCTTAATGCAGTTTACATCAGACAAGGCTTTCCAAAGTTCCCTTTGAACTGATAGTCAGTGGCAATTTAGTCTCAGGAGAAATACTGTCAGGAGGAAAGACAGGAACTGAATAGGCCATGGCTGTGACTTAAGGGTTGACTTTGAGGCCATGGTTGGGGCACACTGGGAGACAAGACTTTGCCATTAATTTGCTTTTGTTCTCTGTATAGAGTGCACACAATTGTTTTCCAAGCTGACAAGACTGTGTCTTTCTAAGCACTAAACTTACTCATAAACATACAAAAGGAACCTAATAAAACATTACAGTCACCAAGACCATCACCATAAGATCTTTCTTGGCCTCCAAGATGTAGATTTGCTTACATTCAGTGACCAGGTTTCATCTTGAATTACACCACCACAACTCAAGTTGCATTTAGAGTTTACTGTCACCTGTGCAACATGTCAGTGCATTTTGTAGGGTCCTGTGCACTGTATATCTATGTTTTGCTTATGGGGTAGTAAGCACAGTCCATCATATCTCACAAAAATCATCTTTCTTTTTATTAGTATTTTCATCACTGAAATGCCATGCAGACAGCACACTCACCTGGCCTCATGAGAAAACTGCAAGGCATTGAATATATGTGTGTGGAGGTGAAGCTGTGAACACTATCTTTTTTGTGACTTTGTGCAGAGAAAACCTTACTTAAGATATGTATAATAAGATATATATATAATACTGCTACTCAACCTGACTGAAACGGGAAAAGTCCTGGAAGAAAGAATTAAAGACAGGTAGTTTATACTGTGGCTGGTCCTGTGCGAATGTTTAAGAAGGAACTGAGTTGTTCAGTGATCAGTCAAAACCAGAGTCTCTTTCAGCTCTCTCTAACCAATATGGCATATCATGGGCTTCTGCAAGGCTTTTGCCCTCTGCTCTTGGACAGCCTCTCAAGGGAACAGTTCATCACCTTTGAGCTTTTGTGTGAAAGCCAAGTGTGGGTCTGAAGAAAAATAAAAATGGAGCTCTGATCTCATTTCTTCTAATGGCTAGGCAGAACCACACTGTGTGTCCCATATGGAAAAGAAACCAGTGGTAGAGATTATTCACTGCATTCCCACCAGCCTCAGCCATGCAACCCTGCTTGGAAATTCCCAGAGGAGCTATGGATGACAGCAAATGCTAGCACAAAATCTCAGAGGCATGTGGCATACGGCTCAACAAAACTTCTGCCACTTTCAGCTAAAGAAAATTATGCAGGAGAAAAAAATCCTTATAACACCTTGACAATGAGTAATGTCCATTCACCATTGTGGTTAGCATCACAACATTTACTGCAGCAAAGACAAAATATCCTCTCACATCAGGACATGTTACTTTGCTTTGCATCGGTTTCCCCACTGCTGTGAAATGTAAGGAGTTGCTTCAGTTCTAAGATGCCCACAGACATCTCCTGTGGGCAGCACTGGGGGGTGCACAGCCATCTCTGATGGCAAATTTGCCTGAAGTTTGAGACAGGCCTTTGATTAACGGTGGCTGTTGCTGTTTCAGATTAGCAAATCTAACATCAAAAAGTGATTTCTTACTTCCAGATTATGACAAAGAGATCTAGTTGTAGAGCATTATCCACTATAAATAGGCATCCTTCTGTACCATAGATAACGATGATATGTGGGGTGACATACCAGAGCTGAAACTCCTGGCATGCCAACCATAAGCAGCATTTATCATTCACCCGTAATATTTTTGCTGTTAAAGCCATGTATATTTACATTGTAGCAACCGACAAATGGATGGAATAAATGTATTTGCATGGAGATCTAGAAATAAATTAGCAGTATCTGCTTATTGGGGCACAAATTCGAACTGTCAGAAATATCTCTATATATGAAAGGGGGTAGAGAAAACAACCAGCCTAGCAAAAAGACTGCACTCCTCTCTCTGCAAACAGCTTGGGAAATGCCTGATCCAGTTTTCCCGTGGGGAGCAGGAAAAGTTGGCACAGATTATTTGTCCTGTGGAGCAAGTGCAGATGTAATGGGAGATTTTAGCACAGCCAACACCCCCCCCCCCATTTCCCACCATGTGCTCTGAGTGACGTTCCTCCCTCTGCCAACACAGCCTTGTAGTTCCTTTTCCTGGGCAGCAGCAGCAACATATGATGTGGCGGGGACACATCAACCCCATTTGGACCAAAGTATTTTTTCGGGTGGGGTTGCACCTAAGCTCACCCCTAATATAGCTCTGGAAGGCGTGGGCTCCTGCTCAGATCTGCTCTGCACACCATTGCACACTGGCCTGGGCAGCTCCTGCTTGCATTGCAGTGATTTGTTTTGCTTCCCATACACCATTTTTATTTATTTATGTTGTGGTAATAGTATATCTATATTCAGGCATTGGGCCACCCAGAGCTCTGGAGGCTGCCACAGCATTGGCCGGCTGATGTCAGCTGGCCTTGTCGGAGGTGCTCCGGTGATTGTTGCACTGGTGGGAAAGGGAAAGATGTCTAGCTAGCTAATAAGTTTCACTTTTTACAGCATCCGATATTTTGTATCAGTGTCATTTGAAAGGATATCGCTTTGTGAGATTGATCCAAGGCTGGCATGAAGAATATGCACTCAAATCTCTTTTAGAAAGATTTATAATATTAACCTCAGGCTATTTTTAAGTCAGCGTCGATCTTTATAGAAGCAGCGCTGAGATTCATTTGTTTTCCAACTGGCAGAAAGTCTCTCTTACCTTTTGTAAGCTGGTATTGAACAATTTGGCTTTGGGTCAAACTGGTTTAATGAACTGTCTAGGGTTCAAACTTCATGCTGCCATTTGCAGATGTCCAATACTCAGTCTTTTTTAGCAAAAGGAGTTCATTAATATTTGCAGCTAAAAAGCCTTCATAACATTGATGCACAAGTGTCTGCTGTAAATCTTTTAAGTAGCTTAAATCTTCTTTATGTAGAGGCATAAGGTCTGATTTGCTTCTTGCTTACACTACTAGTTTCATGTGAAAATCCTCCTGTGGTTTGTTGTTTTGTTTTTTGTTTTGGGTTTGTTTTTTTTTTTCCCTGGCAGGTCTGAGGACAGAATCAGGCCTACAGATTAAAAACTTTTTTTCTCAACTTCATGCAAGTGCTTTATGGACTGCAATACAAATAAACATTTTTTTAATTTTTTATAGATGTAAATGATTCAGCTGCAAGTTTTTAAGACCTTACAAATTTAATAGAGACTTGTATCTTCAAAAAACACTGCAGGTGTTTTTTAACTCTTCTACAGAAAAGTTATCACACTGATAATTTGCATTGAATTTTTGTTTTTGTGACTGATCATGGTTACATTTCTTTGTGACATTATTTGGTTTTCTTCAGACTGGACCACCTGCACAGACTTAGGAATAACTTTTCTATCATGGTCACCTTAGAATCATACAAATATTTTGAAAGCCATTTTAACAAGAAAAAGAAAATATTACTTTCCTTGTTCATAGCAGGTAGGGGGAAAAAAAAGAAAAAAAAAACAAAACCAAAACAAAACCAAAAAAAAAGGCAGAAGGGCTTCCCCTGCAGCAAGAGAAAATATAAGCTAAAAATAGGGGTGGAGTGGAGTATTTAAACAGTAAGGGTAAATAAACAATTGGATGGATTGACCAGGGAAGTCATGGACGCTCAAGCACTAGAGGTTTTTCTGAACAATTGAGTCAAAAAACCTGTCAGGAATGGTTTAGATATAGCTGATCTAGCCTTGGGACAGGGAAATTATGTAGTGACCTCTCATGATTTTTTTTTGTCCCAGGCATAAGTGTATAGCTTGGGTGAACTTGTGCAAAAGTCAATGGAATTTAAGAAAAAGGAAACAAATCAACTTCTATTGACAATATGGCCATGATTCTCTTTTAAAGGGGGGAAAAAAACCAACAAAAATGCCCCCCCCTCCCCATACATTTCTACTTTAAGACCTTTCTCAGTGCAAGAACATAGCATATCAGCCTTTAAAATTTGAAAGAACAGGACATTTCTCTAAGTCTGCCATATCTATTTCTACAGGCTATACTTTTTAATTGACTTTTACAATGGAAAAAAAAGTACAGAAATTATAGTTCTCTTTCAAAGCTTTTCTTTTTTTTTTTTTTTTTTTTTTTAATGAGTGTGTTCTTCAGTTGTACAGCTAATTAGTGAGTGAGTAAGATCCAAGAGAATGAGTGACCAGGATGGTAGTGGCATTTTAAGGCAGGATCTATGAAAAGAAAACCCTTTTAAAGAAAGCAAATTTCCAGCAATGTTTGCTTGGATTGAAAAAGGACTTCACCCTGTTTATTTGAGAAAATGACAATTTTTCTCCATAGTCTCTTAGAAATGTGATGTATTTAGTCAATGATTTCTATGACCTTAAAACAGCCTTTACTGTCTTGGAACTGCAGGCTACTCAGCACATCTTGACTACTGGCTTGCTCTTTAGACGCTCCAATGATACCACATATGCCCATTCAGCTACTTCTTGCTGAGTTTCTCTTCTTTCCTTTCTTCTTCCCTCTTTTTTTTTTTTTTTTTTTTTTTTTTTTTGGCTGACTGAAAACACTATATAGTTTAGCTTCCCTACCAAGACTTTGAAATGACTAATTCCTGCAACATATTTCAACACATCCTTAACTGCTAATTGAAGTCTGTGCACAAGGCGGTGAATGGTACGCACCGATGGGAACCTCTCTTGCAATAATGTGCCGAATCCGCTCTTTATCTCATTCATTGCCAATGTCTCGTCTGTTGCAAGTCCAATCAATTTTTGTAGCTTTAAAAGATATGTCCTCTGTTAACTTTCTATATGCCAAAAAAATGACGATGGAAAATTAAGCATTACCTTTGCAGCAGTGAAACTTGATTGCTTCCAGAAGACTCAGGGAAAAAATGTTGTTGACATTTTTTTACTTCCAGTCTCTGCATGGCAATAAGGTATGATGGCTGATTTATCAAAGAGAGTGTTCTCATCAAGCAGGAGAGCGAGAGAGAAAGTTCACGTCGCACAAAATGAGCTGCTAATTTCTTTTCCATTTCACTGACAATATGGTATTGGAGCAGCTGTGATTAGAACAATGGATGTTCCCAAACTGTGCTCCATTTAACTCCTGCAACTCTGCAAGGTCACACAGTGGGAGAAGGAATGAAAGGCCTTTTTTTTTTTTTTTTTTTTTTTTTTTTTTGTGTCTATTCCCTTGTACTTCTCTTTTTTCTTTTTTCTTTTTCTTGAAGGGATAGAAAGGGAAGAGAGGGTTAATGGAGTTTGGAAACTTGCGGGGTTCTGCTATCCAGACAACTTTTGGATGTCTCTGCTTTCAAGTCAATCAGAAAAACTTGAAGCTGCCCATGAACAAACCTTTATTAATTGAAGAATTTTAGAAACCACACTGAAGCCCACTGAAGGCAATGAATGTTGTGTTGTGTCTGTATGTGTGCTTATCTACTGATTTGGTCCTGCACTTGGGTCACAACAGCCCCATGTAACGCTACAGGCTTGGGGAAGTGTGGCTAGAAAGCTGCCCAGTAGAAAAAGACCTGGGAGTGCTGGTCAACAGCTGGCTGAACATGAGCCAGCAGTGTGCCCAGGTGGCCAAGAAGGCCAGCAGCATCCTGACTTGTATCTAAAACAGTGTTGCCAGCAGGACCAAGGCAGTGATTGTCCCCCTGTACTGGGCACTGCTGATGCTGCTCCTTGAATCCTGTGTTCAGGTTTGGGGCTTTCACTTCAAGGAGTACATAGAGGTGCTGGAACATTTCCAGCAATGGACATTGCCCCAGAAGGACAATGAAGCTGGTGAAGGGTCTGGAGCACAAGTCTTATGAGGAGAAGCTGAGGGAACCAGGGTTGTTTAGCCTGGTGAAAAGGAGGCTCAGGGGGACCATAATGCTCTCTACAACTACCTGTAAAGAGACGGTAGACAGGTGGGGGTCAGTCTCTTCTCCCAGATAACAAGCAACAAGACAAAAGGAAATAGCCTAAAGTTACACCAGGGGAGGTTTAAATTGAATATTTGGAAAAAAAATTCTTCATTGAAAGTGTGGTCCAGCATTTGATCAGGCTGCCTAGGGAGGTGGTGAAGTCACCATCCCTGGAGGTATTTCATGGACGCTTAGATGTGGTGCTCAGGGACACTGTTTAGTGGTGGGCTTGGCAGTTCTGGGTTTACAGTTGGACTCAATAATCTTAAATGTCTTTTTCAACCTAAACTATTCTATGATTCTATGATTTTACCAAAATGTGCATCAGGCCCTCAGTCTAACAGCTGTCAATCAAAGAAGAATTACTTAATTTCAAGGAAACACTCCTAAGATATGGGAGACTTCAGTTCACTTCTCTTCTGGCATACTCTGAAATGTCTTTTTGCCTTTGCCTTCAGTCTCTCGACTCTCAATGGAATAATAACATTTCCCTTCTCCAGGTTTTGTGGGATTTAAAATATTAAAGATTCTCTGGTATTTAGAGAATTAAT
Source organism: Falco peregrinus (assembly GCF_023634155.1). Taxonomy (NCBI): domain Eukaryota; kingdom Metazoa; phylum Chordata; class Aves; order Falconiformes; family Falconidae; genus Falco; species Falco peregrinus. Next base: position 78,816,545 of record NC_073739.1, read on the forward strand.
AGGCCTATATAAGTATTTGTGAAAAAGCCCTTTATAGAGCCGATCTTCTGCTCCAGTTACCCAACAGACAGGTGATAAATATTCTGCCTCCTTGATTTTACTCCTTTCACTGCAGCTTGCTATCATTTCAGTTTCAGCACTTGATTCTTTCCCTTCAGTGCTGGCTTTACATGAGCATTGTTTTGGGTGGTATTAGACCTCTTGTACTTTGGTGGGGTAAAAGAAGGAATGCTTTTCCTGTCCTGTCTGTGCTTATCACTATGGAGTTTGTTTTGCTCTTACAGTTGCATTAATCCATGCAAGATGAAAAATGTATCCCATTCAATTTATCATGCACTGTCTATACCTGTATATAAATTGCATTTCAAAAAACCCTTTCTTAGCAATTAGCAATGGACAGTGGAGCTTCTGCAGTCATTATGCTGTACTACAATCTAGACAGCAGGACTGTCAGACTCCTTTGGGATATGTATTTCATTTCATCGGTTTTGATGGATTCCTCAACTTCTTTCTGATCTGCAACATGCAAGCTTGTACCTCACTTAGCGTTGGTTTGAGGCAGTTTGGTTCTAGGGCTGCAGAGATATTGATCTATCATTCTCCAGGACCCTCTACATATGAGCAGCGTTTGCAATTCTGAAAAGAAGCTGCCGAGGCATCATCATACAACTTTTTTAAAGCCAGACACAAGCCTTGGTGGCATTTAAAAATAAGCAGAGGAAGGATTGTTTCACTGAAAGTGATTAAAAGGCATTGCTGGTGTGTTTATATGTCAATCTCTAAGATGACTGTCACTGCAGATATACAAATGACAACTATTAATGAACAGGTAAGGTTTGTTTATACTGAGGGGTATTTCATCAATAGGGTTCCCCCCCCCCCCAGTATTGGGACAGAACTAAACTTTTTTTTTTTTTTTTTTTACATTGTTTAGGACTCTACATTTGACACAGAGTTGTTTTGTACTGTTCTCTAAACAGTTCATAGGCCTCTAGCAAGAGTAGCAAAGATTATAGCTTTGGAAAAAACGGAGTTAAGCCTGTCTGGTTGTTCATATTGGTCTGTTAAACAAGTTCTGTAGGCTTGTTAATCAAGTTGGCTAGGCTGGGACTAGATGAACGTATTTTTCTGGAGCCCATATAATACACAAGTGACATGTCCTGCTCATATAAATTATTTTCTCCTTCACTCATTTGTGTTATATTTTTTTTATTCTTGACCATGTCTAGGTGCAAAGAATTGGTGGGTAGAGTCTCAGGAACATAGTTTCTCCTAAATAGTGTGTCACTGCAGGGGAAAACAACACTGCTCCCAGAGCAGGATGACATTGATTCTATCTGTTCTTGATGTTGAAAGCAGTTCCTTCCCCATTCCATTCTTCTGCATACGTGCCTAAAGGCAGACTTAATTTACTTCCTCATGATCAGAATTAATACATAACTGTTCTTTTTTTCAAACGAAGCAAGTTCTGTAACCTGACTTTATGTGTGGACCTTATTCAGCATATGCCCATGCCCAGTACATCTCCCACAAAGACTAATGAAAGATGCTGCATACCATTTAACTGTGAAATTTAGATCAGCAAACCCTGAAAAAGTAGGCTTTTTCTAGTTCTGTATTTGATTTCTATTTGTTTGGTTTCCCTGCCTTTCTCTTATGGAGAAAATAGCGCTGTTTAGAAGCGAATGGGGAGCATTGACACTGGAGTGCGACTGTTTTCTTGCCATCCCCTGGACTTTGGCATGTTGAAATGGCCTTTGTATTTTACACAGGATGTGATTTTCGTATCTGTCAAGTATCACAACACCACTTTTCAGCTCCAGCAATGGAGAGGCACTTGTGCTTTTGTTTAAATTCCTAACGTCAGCCAGAATGGCACAATTTCCCACGTAAGTTAGAACCTATGAGTTCTGCACTGATTTTTAGAATTCCTAATTTGAAGTGTATCTTAAGCTTACTGTGTCAGAGACTTCCACATTTAACACAAAACAAACAAACAGCTCTAAAGTGAAAGGCTGTCAATAGTCTTAAACTGCTGCAGGATCATCTGGTCCCAGGACATCCAGCTTGATCTTCTAAGTCATCCGTTGAAGCCTTTCTTTCTTGGGGGGGGGGGGGGGGGGGCAGGGGAAGCACCAAAAACCCCACCACTTTTCTTTTCTGTAGTCTGACTTTGTTGTTAACATTTACAATGGCCCTGAATAGACTATGTCATGTAAACGGGGGGCGGGGGGGGTGGGGGTGGGGGAGGGGCGGGGAGGGGCGGGAATGATGAAAGGCTAGAACTGTAAAAGGAACAAATCAAGGGCAAAGCCAGAATTCTGATTTTAATGAAGCAAGCAACCTTTCACAAAGGCAAACTTACCCCGAGTCCTTCACGAACCTGGTTCAAACATGCATTTAATGCCTTCTTTAATATAATTACTTTTATATTGAAGTTAAACACTCAGGGCTCTGTTCTACTGTCACACAGTATGTTACTCAGTTTTCATACTTTTTATAAGCCCTGAGTAAGCTACATGGCTCTGCCATACATGTCCCTAAGTACACATGCTGTTTGTGTGGGTGTTTCTTGGTCATTTATGTTGACATATGCACATATTTATTCTTCTGTGAGCTTAAGAAATCAAGAAAAAGAGCCCTTCCTCATAAACACTATATTAATAAAAAATGCTTTAATGTAGAAAACACGGTCTGTGCTGTACCTGAACCTTCACTATGTCATGAAGAGTTTGAGGTACTTGGCAGCACAGATGCTCTGGAGTTTCCCCCCTACAGATAAATGGTTCTTTTCATGTTAAGTACCCCAGCATGGACTCATGATTGAGTTAAAAGGCAATTGTTCAGCACCCACTGAAGACATGTTTAGGAAATAATAGCACAGAAATCTCCCTCTCTCTCTCTCCCTCCAGACCTTTCCAATTTTTCTAGAGGTATTTACACCAAGGTGTATATGGAGAACAGAAAATGAGAGAATGAGAGGGAGAAAGACTATGTACAGAAGAATTTAAAGATAAATCACTAATCAGATATCAAAGACTTTCTGAGAGAAAGAAACTTGCTTCCAAAGTTGGCAGCATTTGTGGATAGAGTAAGGTGTAAAAAGAAAGAGGAAGATTTTTCCCATATTGGGTCTAGAGGACTGAGTGTACACAGAGTGTATGTTTTAGGATAAAGAGCATTAAGCAGTATTTACACTAATGTTGGAGATTTTTACAAGTACCTTTATCCACAGAGACGGAAAATAAACTAAGTCCTTAGATACAACAGTTACTTGTTTTCAGCAAGACCAAAAAGATTCTGAATCATTGTCTTTCCCTCTAGAACAGAAATCATGCCCTTCCAGTCATGAATAAGACCAATTTATTGTTATATATGAGCCACAGGCCATGTCACAGAGAAGTCAAATAATTTCCTCAAAGCAGTAAAACAAGTTGGTAGCAAAAAGACCAGACTACCAGAATCATGATTCATAGCCTCCTTACCCATGTCATCTCATTTTTGGCTTAAAAGTAGTGCTTTAAGCCATATAAGATTCTCAGTTCTCTTACGTATCATTTCATTTCTACTGACTTCACCACTTGCAAGCCTGAGGAAATATACGGTCCAGAGAGAAAGTGCTTCTTCCAAACTGCTCCTATCAACTGTATCCCTCAGAAAAACCTTCTATCACCAGCCAAGCTTAGTGCTGAGTCTTAAGGTTGCTGAAGATGCTGCTCATTTTAATTTCAGATCTTCAGTCTGAACAGGATATTCAAGGTTATGAAACTTCATTGCATAAGCAGAACTCAGAAATTACAGTGTTGCTCCTTTATGACATTTATTTAGGGATTCTCAAGAACATTACACTTTTTTCTTTATCAGGTCATAGATGAAAAGTGCCTATTGTGGGCCTGCTGAGGAACTAAATCCCTATGCCTCACTTTTACTGGAAAATGTTAAATATTTTATAGGCCTTCCCATTGTCACAGTAATGTGTTTTAGAATACCTAGAATGCTTCATTTTGTCACCCAATCCATGTATATTTTTTAGTCATTACATAAAGTGTTCTGAAGTAGATTTATGAATAAAAATTGTATTTTCAGTGCTACAAAACTGTAAATGCCATGATCTTTGGTCTCACCGGAATATTGTCAGGCTTTTTCCACATCTCACTGAACAGCCTGCCTGAAGGTTGTTTGGTAGTAGGTGGTTAGATCATAGAATTATAAAATGATAGAATGGTTTGGGTTGGAAGATACCTTAAAGTTCATCTATTTCAAACCCCCTGCCATGGGCAGGGACACCTTCCACTAGGCTAGGTGGCTTCAGGCCCCATCCAGCCTGGCCTTGAACACTTCCAGGGATGGGACTTCCACAGCCGCTCTGGGCAACCCGGGCCAGCGCCTCACCACCCTCACAGTAAAGAATATCCTCTTTACATTCAATCTAAATCTCCCCTCTTTCAGTAAAGCCATTCCCCCTGGTCCTATCACTACATGCTCTTGTAAAAAGTCCCTCTCCAGTTTAAAGGCCCCCTTAGGTACTGGGAGGCTGCTGTAAGGTCTCCCTTGAGCCTTCTCTTCTCCAGGCTGAACAACCCCAACTCTCTCAGCCTGTCTTCATAGGAGAGGTGATCCAGCCTTCTGACCAACTTCATGGCCCTCCTCTGGACTTACTCCAACAGGTCCATGTCCTTGTGCTGGAGGCCCCTGCAGCTGGACCCCATACTCCAGGTGGGGTCTCACGAGAGTGGAGTAGAGGGGGAGAATCCCCTCCCTCACCCTGCTGACCACGCTGCTTTTGATGCAGCCCCAGGATACAGTTGGCTTTCTGGGCTGTGAGCGCACATTGCCAGGCTGTATCGAGTGCTTCATCAATCAACACCCTCAAGTCTTTCTCCTCAGGGATGCTCTCAGTCCATTCTCCACCCACCCTGTACTTGTGTTTGAGTTTGTTCTGAGCTCTGGGACAATGTATATACCATTTATAGATTGCATCTGTCTTTTTGGCCAAAAACAGTACTTGGAGATAGGTTTCTACATGATACTAAGAAAAGTTTCTCGGTGTCAACATCCAGTCTTTCCCTTAGCTCTTCTTGGTAGCTCTTCACCAGTAGACTTGCAGCACCAATCCTGGGATTAAATTCAGCCAAATTTAAGTTTGAAGATGTGGTTGGAGCCTAACTTTAACAGTTGAATGGGGAGGGTTAGAAAATAATTCACCCTATAAAAAATAACTATCAAAATTTTCTGGTTTAACTTTACCTGTGCAGAAGCCTAACTTTGTATTCTGTCTAAGGACAGTGTAGATTATTAGTTTTGACACTAGAAACCAACTTTTGGGTGGCTAAACTTAGGTGAGATAAAGAGCGATCTTAGTAGCAATCCTTGTGACAACTCGAAGATCTCACCTTCTCCTGTTCATATTTATCCAAAATCCTAAATAAGAAAGAAAATGTAATAACTTTTCCAGAGCTGGGAATGGGAAACCTTGTTGTCTGCTTCTTTACACTAGCATCTGTAAACATGACCTTCCTTTCTCCCAACAGCAGTGGCCCAGATGACAGGAATGAAAGCTCACAACACTGTAAGGGTAGAAAAAGTAGGGCAGAGCTACCCCAGAGCATCAGTGGTGGTTAAGAAAACAAATTAACGGGTACATGGTAGTATAACAATGAGCAGGTTGGGACACCTGAGGAGATCCCAGAACTCAGAAGACAATGTTTCTGCAGTAAAATATTTTCAGCACTTTCCTAACTCGTCTCAAACAGGGCTAGCTATATATAATCAGGGCTTAAATGTATTCCTTTCTCCATGAATTAAAAAACACTTCAGGAGAGCAGGTTTAAGCTGGACACAAGGAAGAAATTCTTTATGATGAGGGTGGTGAGACAGTGTAAGAGGTTGCCCAGAGAAGTTATGGATACCCCATCATGGGAAGCATTCAATGTGATTTTGGATGGGGTTTCGAGCAACCTTATTTAGTGGAAGATGTTCCTGCCTGTGGTAGCATGGGTTAGATGAGATGATCTTCAAAGCTCCCTTCCAACCCAAACCATTCTCTAATTCTCTAATTTGGGGATTCTGTGAAGCCTTATACACCCTAATAGCTGCATTATTAGAGTTTTTGATGTCCTGTGATATTTGTAGCATGCAACACAGTTGGAGGCAGAACAGGAGGGCATTTGCATGGACTGTTGGCTTCCTCTGCTATATAAAAATAACAAAAAAGAGTACATGTGAACAGATCACTTCTCAAGCATGTCTATGGCAATGTGCCTAGATATGAAAATACCTTTATATATATATATGGATAAATATACATTCATATGCTATTCTTTTTTTTTATTTCTTTTTTTCATTTTATTTGGAACTCTTTGCAGCCAGTGACTAAAGATGGGTTTGTGTTTAAAAGCCAAAGAAAAGTTTCAATGACCTTAGAGGGCTAAGTTGTGTACTTGTAAGACCTCTCGTATGATCTCTAGAATTGTTGTTGACAGATAGAGCCTGATTGACTGAAAATCAATGTGATCAGATGTTTTTTATGGATTATAGTGGCCTCAGCTAATTACACAAGATTGTCTTTCTAGATCCAAGAGGTTTCAAAGCAAACTCCAGGCAGATGTATGCAGGATTAATCTGCAGACTTGACAGTTTTTCCTAATTATCTTTTATAATAGCAGAAACTGCATAATCTCTAACTACTAGAACAAATAATTTCTGTGTTACTATCCCATATGCACAGCCTCCTTTACTCTCTCTATATTTGCCTTCAAGCATTTGCTTCTGTTGTTATAAACACTTCCCTGCATTTTACTTGGACTTTCCAGTTCTCTTAAATCTGCCTTCTTTGGTCTTTTCTCATTTTTAGAATTAATGCCCGATCAAACTGAGGGATTTGTTCTTATCATTTACTTTATGTCTCGCTCAGACAAAAAAAAAAAAAAAAAAAAAAAAAAAAAAAAAGAGAGAGAGAGAGAAAAAAGGGAAGAACCTGAAAATACACTTCTAGTGCACTCTGCAAAAATCATTGGACAGGGCTACTTTATTTCATTTTTGTGACATCATTAATCTAAAAACATCTACTCACTTAAACAAATAAAGTGTGTAAAATATAAAATAATTTATTTGCAGATTGAATGACCTTCCCTGCCTTGTTTTGGGGTTCGTTTTTCAATATCATTATTTTTGTTTTAACTGTAACAAACTTTCCCTGTGGTTTGCAGAGAATCTCTGTTGAGACTATATCTAGGTCTACAAGAGATATACTATATCAGCACTAACATTTTACCATGGTCCTACTTTGGACTAAGAACCCATTCTTTCCAAAGTTATTTGTGACAATTCAGAAAAGTGCTTTGGCTGCATTATCAGTATTTGCAAGTTTAGGACATTCTCTACAGTATAAGAGCTCAAGGCATAAATCCCTGCTTTGAAGCTCTTTTTCCTTAGCCCTGAGAACACGTTCTTGGAAGACATTACCTTAAAACCAAACTTTCCACAAAAGGGTTTCAATTTTCATAACTCATCTTCCTGTGGAAGGAGGCCTTAATGGAAAAAGACAAGCTACTGCTTGGTAAAATTCCTGTCAGCTTTACCAGTTTTGGATTTACCTTAATTTCTCCAGCTCAAGAACAAGGATGAGAATAATGATCTTCACTTGATGGACACTGGATCTCATTGTAAAGAAACACAAGAGGCCTTGGATCAAGTGGGTTTATGAGGCTGAATTAATTAAGATGCTAAAGTTCTTTGAAATCCTGAGTCAGAGGAGGTGTTGAGATGTAAATTTCTGAAGGTGTGAGTGCCCTCCTTTCAGTCAGTGTGGAAAAACACCCTGAAACACTCACTGCTTTGGCCACCCCAGTGTGGTAACTCACAATGTGCACAACTGGAAAATTATCCCAGATTCCAGAAAAAAATACATCTTTATACTAAACCCCTTCTTACATTTTCTGAAACGCTACATTTTAATTTTTTTTTTTTTCAGTTGTGTCACATTTATTCTGGTTTGACCCTTTTGGAAAATAGTACAAGCTCACTACCCTAGTTGATGTTTACAGCCACTCAGTGCTTTGAGCATGATTCAGTCAAGTTTTTGTGAGGGTCTACTGACCACACTGAATTATTTTAATACCCCTGCAGGTTTTTTCTAACATGGAAGAGATAGGGATAAAAAAAAAAAAAATATCAGATGTATCATAACTGAATGAAAAAGGCCACTCGGCTCCAGCACAGTCAGTATGGCTAGATTGTATTGTAAGTGCAGGCGCACAGTTATGACTAAACAGCTAGTTTTTAATTGCCTGTGCACTTGTAAACAGCCTTCATGTTACCTTTAGAGGGAGGATAAAGTAATTAATTCCTATTCCTTCCTTCCATGGGTTCAAATACAACATTTTTTTGTGTTACGTATATGGTGAGAATGGCTGTGTGCACAATTGCCTGTCCCACCTTGTAGGAAGGGCTTGGTGTCACATGGAGTGGCACATTTTAGCATCAGGAACTGAAGAGGACTATGGTATGACCAGGATGACCAAATTCACCTTGATCAAGGAGTAACCTGGGTACCGTGCACTTCAGCAGGCCTGGGGACACATTAAGAACGAGCTGTGAGGTTGGCTGTAAGTCGGTCCCCAGCTCTTGCCTAAGAGTGGAGATGCAGCTTTTGAAGGTGCAGTGGATTCAGCCCTGAGGGATGACCTGAAAGGGTGGGAGAAAATGCTGATTTGAAAGAATGGTGCTACTCTGAGGGTTAGTGCAAATATTCAGAAAGACATCAGGAAAAGAGGTGATTTAGTGTTGTGCTTCCTTCTGATTGGCAGCACACCGGACACACGTGGTGTGATCAGTGAGATGGATCAAAACCAGGTCCTTGATGAATCTCTGAACCTTCTGCGAGAGCAAGAGCTGGTTCTGTCAGAGAGGACCAGGGTCACACCAGCAACTATTGTGTGCCAGACCTGCAGAGGAGGGACCCTGTCCTGCCTAGGCTGCACCATCACCAGATCACACTTCCTTTGTCATGTCTGTCTTCTGTCTTGGATCATCAGGGACTTACTCACATTCACCTTTGAATCCTTATGACACTGTTTATCATTCACCTCTTCCTCCCTTGATCCCCCCTGCCCACGTATGAGGGGTGGGGTAGGAATGGGTGTGAGCAGGTGTAAACTGAAGAACCTGCAATAACTTTAATGAAATTTACAGCACTATGAACCTGGTCCTCCATACTTTATCCCTGATTTATCATTTTTACAGCATTTCACTATGAGAGTTTATGGCAATTTATGTCATTACACAAATTATACAAATTGCCATTAACTGATGTAATGTACTATAAAGAATTGGAAGCATGAAGAAAAAAATTATTTGAATTTTTCTTCTGCATGTTTGCATTGCTTTATAGCTTAATTTATCAATTCAGTTAATTGAAATTTATATCATTAGAAGAAAATGCACTGAGGTGCTTGCTTTCTTCTTTTTGTCTGGTTTTTAAATTATTGTTTCTCCTTTTTTTTCTTTTTTTCTTTTTTTTTTTTTTTCCATCGGGCCATAATTGCAGAACCTTTTCTCTGTCAAAGGAGATAAGGTGAAAATGACAACCATCATTTCTATCTCCTTCCCCAGAGACTGAACATAACACCTCTGTGTTAAATTTACCTCCACACATCTTTGCTTTAGGCTTGTGAGTTAATCCCAAACAGACCCTTTAATTCTGAAAACATAACACATTTTTGGGAAAGGAATAAGCAGCCTATTTTAGTTGCTTAATCTCTCCCTATTTTTTAGAGACTTTTCATTCTCCAAACACAAATTATGGTCTGTCACTGAATGGTTCATCCCTAAGCTACCCCTCCAGTTATTAATTGTAAAATTACAGGGCTATATTAATTCTTCATTGCAGAGGAACTCCAATTGTTACCCAGGTCCTTTTTGTGATGTATGCTACAAAAACACAAACTAAAAGGCTGTCCTTCCCTCAAGAGCCACAAAATCATATGAGAGAAGAGGGATCTTACACCCATCTACAGACAATGGCTGAACAAAGGCAACACTACTGATGCCAAACACAGGCTCACAGTACATTCGCTGCTGCTTTCCCGTTGCACAGGTGTTCATTTGGAGAGTTACAGGGAATCTAAATTGGAAACATGCTAAAGGAATTTGTTTTTTTCTCTTTCATACATGGCCTAATTTCATACTGAATGGTTTTGTGAGCCTGACAGTGAAGAAGAGGAAGAAATAAAAATATCAGCTTGATAGTTGAACTGAGGAAGTTATGTATGGCCTCAATACTAGTCTGAAATTATCCCAGTGCTAACAGACCTGTTTGGTTTTGGGGTTTGGGGGGGGGGGGGTGGGTGTTTGTTTTGTTTTGTTTTGTTTGTTTGTTTGTTTAAAGACAAGCTAGAACTGGGACACCTAGTTTAAGACCCAGAACGTTATCAGAATTTTGAAATTTTTGCAAAATCTTACATGATGATTTGTGAGGTATGTATGGACAGTCTGATTCATAAATAGGGCAGGAACATTCTCCCTATGCCTGATTGCAATGGATTTAGCCATATAGACTGTAGATCCATTTGTTCTAGGTGTATTGCCTCTTTAAATCACTTTGGATTGTTTGCTTCAAAGATTGCCTTTCATTCTGATTAAGTACAGACTATCAATGTACAAAGGCTGAAAGGTCATTTCCACCTTTGCACAAATAAAACATATCTCAGCATCAGCTGAGTAGTGTGAGCTTCTCCTCTCATGAGATTGACCAAGGCTGTTTCTTCGTGCAGTGCTGTTTTCTCTCCATTGCCCAGCTGTTGCATGATCTTACGCTTATACTACAGTTTCTCTAGGGCAGATCTTCTCCCTCCTTGAGGATCATACACATCATTAGCCTACTGAGTAGGATCTCTTCTTGGTTACCTACTATGGTCCTACATGCCGTCCTGCATATGGCTTATCCTGGGCAGGAGGAAGAGAACTGAACACCGACCTCCTCTATTTCACATGAATATTCCAACCAATATAATGTAAGACCAAAATGCCTTTCCATGTTTCTAGTTAAATGTGGTTGCAGTGCTTGGGGGATGAACCCAAATTTAGCAATGCATGTTAGAATTGTTGAATCATTGCCATCAAGGACTGAAAAACTTTTAGGTGAAAGACAACTAGTTATTGAACACCAAATATCCAGAGACAGAGAAAGGCCCCAAGGTATTCAATTACAGAATCACAGAGCAGTCAGGGTTGGAAGGGACCCCTGGAGATCACCTAGTTCAATCCCCTGCTAAAGAAAAGTCACCTACAGCAGGTTGCATAGAGTCTCATCCGGGCAGGTTTTGAATGTCTCCAGAGAAGGAGACCCCACAGCCTCTCTGGGCAGCCTGTCCCAGGGCTCTGCCACCCTCAAGGTGAAGAAGTTCTTCCTCACATTCAGATGGAACTGCCTGTGCTGCAGTTTGTGCCCGTTGCCCCTTAACCTGTCACTGGGCACCACTGAAAAGAGCCTGGCCCAGTCCTCCTGATACTCGCCCTTACGGTATTTGTAGACCTCAAGAAGATCCCCTCTCAGTCCTCTCCTCTCCAGGCTAAACAGGCCCAGCTCCCTCAGCCTTTCCTCATCAGGGAGATGTTCCAGTCCCCTCATCAATTTGGTCACCTCTGCTGGCTCCTCACCAGTAGCTCCCTGTCTCTCAAACTGGGGAGCCCAGAACTGGACACAGCACTCCAGATGTGCCTCCTCAGGGCAGAGTAGAGGGGGAGGATCCCCTCCTGCGACCTGCTGGTCACACTCCTCCCAATGAACCGCAGGATCCCACTGACCCCTTCGGCATAAGGTCATGCTGCTGGCCCATGGGCAACTTGCTGCCCACCGGAATTCCCAAGTCCTTCTCTGCAGAGCTTCCCTCCAGCCAGTCAACCCCAAGCCTGTGCTGGTGCGTGGGGCTGTTCCTCCCTGGGTGCAAGTCCCTACACTTGCCTCTGTTGAACTTCATGAGGTTCCTCTGCCCAACTCTCCAGCCTGCCCAGGTCTCCCTGAACAGCAGCACAGCCGCTCCTCCTGGCTTTGTATCATCAGCAAACTTGCTGAGGGCGCGCTCAGTCCCTTCATCCAGGTCACTGATGAAGAAGTTGAACAGGGCTGGACCCAGCGCTGACCCCTGGGGAACACCACTTGCTACAGGCCTCCACCGAGACGCTGTGCTGCTGACCACAGCCCCCTGAGCTCTGCCATGCAGCCAGTTCTCAATCCACCCCACTGCCCACTCATCTAATGCACATGTCCTGAGCTTACCTGTGAGGATGTTATGGGAGATGATGTCAAAATCCTTGCTGAGGTCAAGGTGGACAATATCCGCTGCCCTCCCCTCATCTACCCAGCCAGTCATTCCATCATAGGATATCAGGTTGGCCAAGCATGATTTCCCCTTGGTGAATCCCTGTTGACTACTCCTGATAACCTTCTTTTCCTCCACGTGCTTAGAGATGACCTCCAGGTCATTTTTCAGGGCTGGAGGTGAGGCTGGCCAGCCTGTAGTTTCCTAGACCTTCTTTCTTGTTCTTTTTGAAGACTGGAGTGACATTGGCCTTCCTCCAGTCCTCAGGCACCTCTGCTGTTCTCCATGACCTTTCAAAGATGATAGAGGGTGACGTGGCAATAACATCTGCCAGCTCCCTCAGCACTCGGGGAAGCATCACATTGGGGCATTCCTCTGGGGACCATGGGTTTGTGTGTGTTTTCTAATCTGAGCCTCCTCAACCAAGGGAAAGTCTTCCTTTCTCCTGACTTCAACTCTTGCCTCCAGGGTCTGGGTTTCCTGAGGGCTGGCCTTAGCCGTGAAGACTGAAGCAAAGAGGCATTCAGTAACTGCACCTCCTCTGTATCCTTCACCATCACCAGGGCACCCGCTTCATTCAGCAGCAGGCCCACATTTTCCTTAGTCATTCTTTTCCTACTCATGTACTTGAATCCAGCCATGACTATGGTGTATCTGTAAAGTACAAAACAAACCATTCTTTTAAATATTTTTTTAAAAGTTATAACTTGGAGATACCTATAATTCAATTTATTTCAACTAATTTTAGCTGTCCAGAAGTTACTATCTACTTTACATATTATTTATATAGAGTCTAAATTCGGTGGGGAACTACAGAGAATTATTTATATATTTTGGATTATTATCTTTTCATGTCTTAAGTTCTTAATTTTATATATATGTACAATTTTGGCAGATGTATTAAATGCTAAATGCACATGTACAGAACTAAAGTTTTAAGTATTACCTGGTAAAATCATGTTCTAAAAGTGTGCCTACAGTGAAACTGAAATGTTGATGTGGTTTAGAAATCTGCTGCTTATTCTCTGATTTCTCATGTCCAGATCTTTATAAATACACTGGTAATCCGGAACACAAATAAAATTTCCTAGATTTTGCAAATTTTTGGTTTTTAATTATACATCCCTCTAAATCTCAAATAACTTAATGACTATTATTCTAGGGTCCATACAAACCAATAAATTCCTATAGCTTTACTGAAGAGAGTGAATTATCTGTAGAGTGGTTGGCCACAAATACTTGAACTGAAAAATATCTGGGGAGAAAAAAGGAAAGAAGAATAAATATTAATTGACTTTGACATTCAGAATCAGTAAAGCATATACTTTTTCTTCTATCATGCTTGTTTGATTTGATTTTGATTTCTGCTCAAGTAACTACAAGGAACAGTCTAAGCATGGTGTAAACTTAATCAAAATACTGAAAGTTATGAAGCAGTGAGCAAAAGGCAAAAGGTAGGGCAAATGTTTAACTTGAAATGCCAAATCTTTTCCTCAAAGGAGAAGTAAATTTGATGCAATTGCTTTTATTATGAATTTTACTTCACTGAACTTAAATGTTCACCAAAAATTCATCCATTGAAAATTTGATCCATGTGTACCACAATCAAAAATATCTCTAGGGAAACGTGATCATATGCTGTGATGACTTTCTAGGGAGCAGCATAAACAAGGAAAAATAGCTACTCTTATTTCCAGATAGAGAAGACAAACCTAAGATAAGGAGTGAGGGGGGAAAACAAGTAACATATAGTGAATGTCTTAACAAAGATAAAATTGTCCTGTAAAATGAGCTAAACACTCTTATGTCATTAGAGGACACATCGGCAAAATATTTTGTGTATACTGTGCACTCTTAAAGATCAGATCATTTGACATTAAAAGTTGTTATTTCCCCATTGTTTTCAACAAGCTTACTTGCTAGAATTTGGTTTCTACAGGGTTAAATTTCATAGCAGGAAGAAATAATGTCATCCATACAGCCCATCACTGTGACAAGTTTTCATGAACTAGGATGAGAAAGTGGGCAACTAGTCATTTATCTTATCTAAGGATGGAAGCCAAGGAATTTATGAATAATTAAATGAAAATTGGGATTTCCCATTAGCAGATATTTTTTCCTAATAGTAGATTAGTGGGTAACATCTGGCCTTTCTTTTTTACTCCTAAAATGGCCTATCATTGAGGATATGCTTGTCAAATAAATAAAGAAGATGTGAGGAAAAGAATGCAGAAGATCCCTTGGATAAAAAGAGAACAACGAAGAGCAGAAATTAGAACAAAGCAGGAGATGCAATGGGGAAAACACAACTCTCTCTTATTATTTCTACATTCATCTGTTTTGGAGGCTTCCTTGAGGGACTAATGAGCCCTGGGAACATCTAGCTGAGTTTTCCCAGCAACTTGCAGCAGTTGGAACTGAACATATGGTTTCAAGTCCAGCAGCTGCTCTACTTTTTCCAAATTAACATAGCTGTTTGGGAGGTTCTAATAAGTCAAATGAAGAGGGTAAAATAGAAGGCATGGGCAGAGGAGGTGAGTAAAAACACATGCAGTAAATCCTGTCTTTAAACTTTTATTGAAACTTGTAAGGTGTTAGCCTGGAGGAGAAAGACAGGGGGGCATATCTGCTCTCCTGCCATCAATGGATATTTTTGCCTTCATATGACAAGACCTAATACGTACAACCCTTGGACTCTTTGCTGATATTTTCAAAGGATATTGTAAGTAGCAACCTTGGAAGGGGTGAAGACAATAGAACTAAGGCATTTCAGGACATCTTGTGGAATCCAACAATAATACGGCTTCAGCATTGCTGTTCCTATTGACAAGACATGAATTTGTAGCTGGTGCCCTAGAGGTGAAGAGCACATTTGCTCAGTATAAATTTCTTGAATGCAACTAGTAAAACAGCATATGTCATAACAATATGATGCTCAGTTCTGTATCTGAGCATAAGAATTTATTAT
This sequence comes from Falco peregrinus, assembly GCF_023634155.1. Classification (NCBI taxonomy): domain Eukaryota; kingdom Metazoa; phylum Chordata; class Aves; order Falconiformes; family Falconidae; genus Falco; species Falco peregrinus. The sequence goes on from NC_073739.1 coordinate 78,831,833, forward strand.
GCATTTGAGAGAGGGCTGGCATTCACATAGGCTGCCACACAACAGACTAAACTGGCGTACCTTTGTGAATGAGCATCTCCCGTGGGCTTACCACCTTCAGTCCACTGGCTCCAGAAATGAGCATAGGATAGGTAACCTGTTGTTGAAGTAAACCCATTGGAGGGCCAGGAAAACACAGAGCAAGATTTCATAACACCAGTGCATCAATTTAGCCAGCCTGGCTACCAGCCTTTCATCCTGACGCCTGTGTCTAGAGGTCCATAAACAAATAAAAGTTCCAAGGTAAGAGAGTATCCCAATAATCTATGCACTATCAATCAACCATTCAATACTTACAATTATTTGCAAAGTAATTTCTTTTTCAAATTTCTTTGTTAGACACTTACCGAACTCTTCCTCCAGCCTTTTCTTAAAAAAAAAATAAAAAATCGACTGCTGCTTCTAAAGGTGTTTATGCAAGCAAAACACTGAATATCCAGGCCAGCCCTAAGCATCCTTGGGTTGAGCAAATCTGCCATTTACCTTTTATGCACAAAAGCACTGTTAGAGGTATGCTCTTTTGTGCAACAGTTGTTGTGTTTTAAAAAGGAAGTGTATTTGTTTTTTGATTTTTTACTCTTTTTAAATCTGTTGGAACTTTTAAAATAGTGTTTTAAAAGACTGGCTTACTCTTTTTTTCTGCTTCATTTTTCTATAAACTGATATTAACTTTTCCGTTTGTGGCAGAAAAATATTGGAGATCTCTGACGCATCTGGGTTTCATCTCTGTCAGCAATACTCTGGTGGTAGCCTTTTCAGCTTCACTTCACTTGAGGTTAACCCATCCTTCAAATTAAATACTCGGAGCCTAATTTGGCTCTATGGGGAATTCAGAATGACTCACTTGACACTATCATCTTCTTTCTATCATCAAACTAGAAAATAAAAGCTGAAAGAAAATCAAGTCTTAATAATATTCCTTACTGACACCTATTCTAAGTGAATCCCTGTCTTCCTAAAGCTTCTGGATGATGGGTATATGTAGTTCTATCATAAAGGTAGTGATTCCGAGCTTTTTTGGAAGAATGGAATGGTTCTGGTTCAGGGCCCTACCCAGTGTATCAGCAACACCAAGAGATGTTCTTGAAGCAAGTTAAGTGCTCAGTCAGCACTGCTGCAGGGCTGCCTCCTGCCTCCCCCAAGCAGGGAAGGGCAGATCCCACCCCACTACCTCCTGCTTTGGAACACTGACCAAAGAAGTCTCAGTTCACTTCTCAATTACTTCAAAACAATTATTTGATGCCATAAAGTGGCAAACACTGTTGCTTTCCCCCTCTTTTCATTCACCACTCTTTTCAAATAGAAACTGCTGAACAAGCAAGGACTGTCCCTTGCCACACAGAGGTCCTGTGCACGGCATTGCAGGGCCCTGAACTCGGTGAAAAGTGCCTACCTGGAACAAAAATGACAGTATGACTGTTTTTCAAATGGGCAGGCTCAGTTTATGTCAATGAGACGATTCAAGTTCATCAGAGTTGCTCTCAGTAGGACGTGGCTAACAGAGCAGGCACTAAGTGAGCAATTAATAAAGCAGAAGTTGGGTATGTACAGCTAGTTTTCCCTACAGTTCCGTATCTGGGGTATCACGCATCTCCGTTCCTGGGCTCTTACATAAAATAAACCTGTGAACTAGGAAAGTTTAGACCTAAGGGCTGTCCCTAGACTTATAACATTGTTTGAAGCAAGTGCACTGCAAAAAAAAAAAAAAAAAAAAAAAAAAAAAGTACATAGAAGCGAAAAAAGGGATATATATGTGATCTTACTCACTATGGAATAATAACAGGGAACATCAAGGTGAGTTTGGGATGTGGCGAGACCTCAGCTCAAGTTTTTTGTGGCTTGCCACACAACCTTACCATTATCTTAACACATTTAATTATTAATACCTCCACGGTGATGAATCAAAAGTGCTGCATTTGACTGGCACAGGATGGTAAGTGCTTTGAAAGTCATTACCCTAAACACAAAAAGATTTTGAATAATCCTTCAAAATGTCAAGGCACACATCACATCAGCAATTGTTAAATATTTCTTCTGAGGAAGAAGTTAATTTAAAGTACTTTTGATGTTTAATGCCACTCACGACAGCAGCTGAAAATTAACCCTCTGCATTTCCCTCCCCCAGACCTTAGCAGCCTCCGTATAATGTTCTAGGGTGGTAGGACATTTTCAATGCATCTTATTAAAAAGAAATCAAGGGCAGCTTTAGGAAGCTTGAAGGATGAAAAGCTCCACGAAACTTCTAAATCGATCCATGGGAAGCAAGGAACTGGGGATATTAGCTTGTCAAATCTATCTATAAAATGGGCCCATTAAAATTCTCCTTTTGCTGCAGAAGATTGTCCTCCCTGTGGAGTGAATTTCATGGAGGAAATATCAAGCTTCTGGCCAGGGTGATGCCCCCTTCCTGTGGGCGGGATGAAGCTGTGTTTGGCAACTTTTGTAGTAATTCACCCCCTTGCTGGATGAGTGGGAATGGGGAGAATTTGTCATGAGAGTTCAATAAACCTGTACACATAGGTATGTGTTGTTGCTAGAAGAAGAAAGTGTTTGAATCTCTATGATAGATACCAACATGGCTGGGAAGTTGTGAGTTGATCATGAGACCAAAAAACTAAAAAAATTAAATAGCCTGTAAAGCTATGAGTTACAAAATTTCCTTCCTTCCTCCAACATGCTGGCTGTTACTTATCCCTCATTAAAATGCATCTAAATTTTGCAGTCTTAGGAGTGAGATTAGTCCTCAGTACAAGATGCAAGGGGATATTTTTTCTGGACATGGCTGAGGGAGGGTTTGCTTTATCTAAGGAAATCATCACTTTTGCAAACCTGGTGCCAAATGTTGAATCAGAAAATGTGAAGCTCGGGGCTTTCCAGGCATGTAAAAGTAATCGTTAGCATGAGTACTTCTTGTCTATGGTTTTATACAACCATTCTTTTATAATATCTTCCTATTTTTCCTTCTAGTTATCTAATTTCTTCACACCAAGATTTACTAATCCACAAAATGTTTAAAAGCACTGTAAACAGCAGAATTTCAACATTTCCATGATGCCTGAAACTTCTCTTCACCCTAACTTAAATATGTCCTCTAAGGAGATAATAAGCTTCAGATGTCTATTACGGTAGGACATTGTTTTGGGTTAGTCTTTAAGAGTCACTGCAAATAACAACAAAACAAGCAAACAAAACTTTATAATTGTATGGATACAGATGTATAAGAGAAGAAAAGAAAAAAATATAGGCAGGAAAATGTTCTCCATTTTCAAGAAAATATTCTGTCCCTAAATTTTAAGGCAAGCTACTTGGGGAAACCAGACATAATTAATAAAGTGTGAAGTTCCAGAAACTCAGTGAGATTTATTGTGACCCAAACACCAGAACCATATTCAGAAATCTCAAATCTTTTTGCATGAGTAAAATCTGGCTGGAAGTCTTTCCTTCCTAGTGAAATTGCTAGCTCATTCTCAGTCTCATGGAGTTCACAGAGTGGCCAGAAGCTACTGAGTGGATCAAATCATCTCTGATAGCCACCAAAAAAAAAAAAAAAAAAGAAAAAAAGAAAAAGAAAAAAAAAAAAAAAGAAGGAAAGCTCAGTTGCTCAGTTAGGCTGTCTGGTCCTGTAGGCATGCAGAAGCAGTTAGACTTTTCATTTATAAGAAATAGAAGTGCTTGACAGGAGTCTGTGCATTTGAGGAGGCTGTGGTGAAGGAACCTGGTGAGATAACAGAAGTTCGGTAATGATCTTCTTGCCTGTTACGTAGTGCCTCCTCCAGCAGTGTGCAGCATGTGTTCTTTATGTGTCCGGCAATCAATGTCAGCCTCTGTCTATAAAGTCTCTAGCAACTTGGTGACTGAGAGAAACCAGCCACCAGCCTGCAACACTGGGCAGGTCTCAGGTAAATCCTCACATTAACAGCCTGAACTCCCTGTTACGAAGTGAGTCAGGACATGCAAATTAACTGTGAATCTGCTTGATTCTCTGCTCTCACTGTATCAAAATGAGCTGAGTGTAAGACTGTCCCAGCCAGGCTGCAGGACCCGCGCTGGCTGTATTTTCAGGATGACACCTATATGCCTCTCTCACCCTGGCTCACGATGTGCCAGTCATGGCTTCTCTGTGGGCTAGCAGCAGCCTAGATGAGGGAGGGATACCATCACAGTGTGGCAGAAGCAGGAAGGACCTAAAGTCAGTGTGGTGGCAGCCTGTGATGTGATGCAGCATGCCAGTCTTGCATGTCAGGGTCGCAGGGTCTAAAGGGCTGTGAATGACCCTTTGGAGCAGACCCACAGATGTGGAACTCCAAGACTGTCCTGTCATAAGCATGGGTGAAATATATCTCTGGGTGTCCAGACTAGGTTCTCTATACCTAAACGGTGAGCAATATTTTTCCTGTCTGGATGACTCAATTTAGATAAAGAAAACACTGAAACCAGAGAGAATAAAAGTGAGGTCTCCAATACAGAGAACAGTGTGTGCCTTCAGTGGTAAACTGTACTGAATTCTGCCTCACAAAATGAAGTATGTTGGGTGCAGAAGCCAGGAAATACAGATAAAAAGACAAAACTAACTGTTATATCATTACCAGAATAAAGACTTCAAGTCAGCCATTAGTAGTCCTTTACCCCACCTGAAAGTACATAAGAAGGGAAGCATATCTCAAGCTAGGAAAATATTTCATTGAAAAGTCTTTTAGGATTTTATAAAAATGTCCATGTAAAATAAATATAAATTGTTAAAAATATGCAATGCAAAGCAACAAAGTTTTTTGTCTGTGGGAGTTCCAACAGTGTCCTCACTATTATTTTATTTAGCTTTTAAGTTCCTTTCAGAGCTATAGAAATATTACTTACACATTTTCATAAGCCTGAAATGACCATCTAATTGACTTACTCAGATCACAGAAGGAGTAAGTGAGTAATTAAAAAACCAACAACAAAGGGATCCTAATTCTAGGTCTAATACTCCTAAATTCATCAGTACTGTAATATTGAAGAGTAAATAACCTGGCAGCCTACAGAAAACAAAAGAGTGAAAAAACAACATTCAACTTTTATGAATTTTGGAGAGCTCTTTGCAATGGCAAAGCATTCAGTTGTTACACGTGTAATTTAGTGAGACACTTGATAATGAACAAAGGAAAAAGTATTAAAAGAAACCTGCATTGATGGTACTGAATAGTGAAATTCTTCTCAGCTAGGGAAAATAGTAAAGCCTCAACTACAAACTGTTAAACACAATGTTTTCTAATTAAACTGCCAGTGATTAAACCATACAGAAGAATATACTGAATTTAGGTCTCAAATTCTGTAGACTTCATCTCATTTTTTCCCCTCCCAGCCAATGCAAACCGAACAAGGTGTTAAGACCATTGAGTAAAAACATTTAAGAAACCCGATTCAGCTGTAACTCCGTAGCTAAAATATTTCCCAGTAGATTCCATTGATTTATTTATTAAATTTATCTAGTTATGATGAAAGACTCCAGAAAAATCTTCTAATGTTAGTTTGCACAGCACATGCAACAGTAATATTAAATACCCTAGTAACATTTTTCATAATAATGTGTGCTTTTCTGCTTAGGAAAAACATATACCAACGAAATGTAGTTAGCTGTATCTGTTCAGTCTGTGGCATTTCTGAGAAGAACAACACCGAGTGCCAGGGATTATGGACAGAGGGAACTGAATGTGGTTATTCTGAGTGAAGCTACCAGTATATTTCATAGATTTTTCCATTTAAAGGTCAGAAGAGGTCAATATCACTATGTAAATGAAAACTGTATGTGAGACAACCTGTAGATCTCAATGTTTCCCTTCTCTGACTTCATAGCCTTCCATGACTTCATAGGCTGTTCACAAAGTCACAAAGGAGTCAAACTAGAAGACAGCACTAACTGGGCTATATTTGAATCAGCACAATACCTGTTTGGTAAGTAAATCAGCAGCAGTCTAAAGGGAACACTGCTCCCAGCCAAGCAGAAATGGTTTGCCATGATTGCATCTGGGTATCCCACACAACTGCTTCAGCATCGGTGCGGTCACACTGGTGCAAAGCAGGCAAACGTGAGAGAAGTGCATGTGTGGTACAGTGCTGCTTCACCAAGGAAATTCTCATCTCACCTGTCATTCACAAGAAGGCTGTAATACCTGTGGAAATGCATTGTAGTCTTTTCTGCTTTTTATTCTGGAACCATTTAGTGCATTTACATTTTCTGTGAAACTCAATCAACTTCCCAGCTTTTCTTTTTGAACCTTTTCTTTTTCCCATTAGTCTGTTAATAATTGTTGCTTTCCTGGCATCCTTGTTCTGTTGGGTTATTATGCATTCCTCAGCATTGTGAAAAATGAACAATGGAAAAAAATCACATGCTTTTCAGCTGACTTAACACTGCGTAAAATGCTGAAATTATTAATTGAACATCTTGATTATAAATTAGGTGGAAATAATGTTGAAGAAGCAGCCCCTAGTCATATAGGTTTATTATTAGGGCTATGCACTGAATGATTTGAATTCCGTTCTAGTAGTGGTAAATATAGTTATTATGGAAGAATGTGAGCTCATGGATTTTGGCTGAATGTCAGCTGAATCAAGCAGGATATTTCATCCATAATTTAAAATTGCATGTCCTAAAACAATGTCTGTGTTATCTCTTGCTTCCACCCTTGCAAGAATAACGCGGTTATGATCTTACACAAGATAAAGAAATTATTTCAGCCACCACAGAATAACTAATTGCCAATAATACTGTTGTCAGCTGTCCGTGTGTGCAGCAGCACCCTATTGTGCTAGGCAGAGCAGACTCACGACACAAAGTTTGCAGTGCATTTGTATGGCAACTGGAGAATTGCAGCTGCTAGGAAAGATTCCATCATTAATGCTGGTGATGTTAGATGACCTTATATAGTTTGTTTGGATGCCAGACTTGTTAAGTGGAAAGATATTATCCAGACTTCATGGGTGCAGTTTTTAATCCCCTGGTGTATTTAGCAGGGCCAAGGTTTCACGATAAGAGTCACTCAGTCGGATACCACCCATTTTAATGCTACCTCATAAGTCATAATTTCTTATCCTCCTGATTTACCTTAGTGTTACAGATTGTATATGTGTTGGACTATTATTTGTGCTTTAGTGTATACAACACTGACCTTGCTGGAGTCCCAGGCTAGCCGCGCCATTTAGGCACTACCATAATAGATCCATTAAGCAACAGCTACAATTGTTGTCATCTATCCAGCTAGGCTTGGAGCTCAAGATCTGCTGTTTGACAAATGTGCCGCCTCACCACTACCGCAGCATTGCAAGAGAACCCTATTCATCTTAACAAATAAAGCAAAAGCAAAGGCAGATCTGATTTGAGGGAACTGAAAGGTCCATCTATGTTTGTTTGGAGGCTCTAGAGGGTTAGGGGAAAGGTTCGCCTGAGAGGTTAAGAGCTTAGCTCTGTCCTGGATTGAAGTAAGCTCTTAAATCTTAACAGCTTTTCCTTGAGGCTGCAGAAATCTGATGAGACCTTCATTATTTCAAATTTCAGAATACCCTATTTTTCACTATTTTCTTTCTCTCTTTTTAACTTTAAGCTCTTTCTCCTCCTTAGATAAGAAAAATACCTGGTGGCTGGTTGCAAACCTGGGCTGTAGCCTGGTGACCTGTTTTAATTTCCTAGTGGCTCTGGTTCATCTGAGCTTTCCAGACTTGGTCCTGTAAGTTGCTTGCTGGGAGCAAGTCACTAGGAGACAAGGGCTTCTTGTACTGGTAAGGGATACTCTATGCCTCCCAGGATTACTCCTTGTATCCTAGACTTTCCTTCTGGATACACTGAGATGTAGGAAGCCTGAGGGAAGCAGAGCTATACAATTTCTGTGTAAAAATAGCATAGGGAGAGAATAGCCAGGACACATGAAAACAATTTATACAGTTCCTACTCCTTCAAATCCTTCTCCATATCTGTATGAAGCAGGTAACAGCATAGCTGCCTAGATGTCTACACCCTGGTACGAGAATAAGGGAATATTCCTCTAAATTGCCCCAAAATATCCACAAAAACTTCCAGGCAGAAGTATACCTGCATACCTGCATAAGGTTCCTTCCTTAGTTCCAGTGTGAAAGAGTTTAGGCAGCTGTGGAAACAAATAGAGAGGATCCAAGGTTTGATCAAGAATATTGAGTCTGATGAGCAACCTGACAAGTCAGAAAACCTTAACAGATTTCTGCAGCAATTCCTGTGTAATGCTATCAAACAAAAATTTACCACATAACGTGCAATGCTGCTGACACAAAAGGGATGGGAAGAATGTCAGTGCAGATTGCTTATGGGAATTTCCCTCTGTCTAAGTTAGGATGTCTGAGTCATACATTTCAGTGATTCTGTTAGGGAAGATGGGGTCTGGTGTCTCACCATGTCAATCAGATGCTTAGAAAATCATACACCGGCAGTGGGTGGTTACTGGACAAACCACCAAGAGCACCAGATTACTTTGTTCTGAGGCACTGTTCTGTGAACTTTAGGTAGAATTAGAAAGGATTCACTTGACTGGCAAGGGTGACTTGTCTTGTCGCTGCCATCATGGGTGGTCAACCTATATGCTATCAAGGTACTTGTGGCTTGAAACCTGCTCAGGCGTGGCTCCTTTTTTCTTGGCCTACAACATTAGACATTAGCGGTGGCTGTGGGCTTTAGCTGGGCAGCCTGAAGTTCTGGCTTTCAACACAGACATGCAAGGAGGTCTGCTGAAGCCAGAAACAGCAGCCGAACATCCTCATCCTCTCTGAAGCATGGGACCCAAGGCAAGCTGTTGTCCTCACTATCTGCATTCCTGGAGCTTCCCGTTCTCAGCTGTGATAGACATGTGATATCTATTCTGACAGTACAGGCATTTAGCACCCACTTCATGGTTTGGCTATGTTGACATGAAATATTGTAATATTCTTTACCAGATTAAGAAAGGCCTGCAGAATGCACTCAATGTCAGCTTCTCTTTCTCTGTGTGTGTGTGCTTTTCCTAACGTAAAGTGAAATATATTAGTGTTCCCTAATTGATCAAACTTTATTCTGGAATTACAAGCTTCTCAGTTGCTTGGTGTATGGGTATTTCTTCTGTTCTCAGTGTTAGATCAAGCGACAGACTTGGGGTAGGAAAGAATTCTTCTAAAACAGAAGTCACTGTTCATTTATTTCCATTGTTTTTGTTTTGTTTTACTAGTTAGTGCGAGGTGTCAGTTTTTAGGGAACAAACGACAAAAGTAAACTTATAAAGACACGTCTTAGAAAACCTCAAAATGGATGCAGCTGGAAAATTAGAAATACTTTGATATTCAATAAGAAACAGGAGCTTTTAGTGTAGATTTGCCCAGAGTAATTTGGCATGGTTGTCTGATTGTAAGCAAGGCTATTTATTTGGTGATATCCAAACCCCAGTCTTGAGGTGCTGAGGAATGATGTTCATGTCATAAAGGGAAAAATATGGCAGGACTGGTATGGAGTTATTAATCAATTAATAGCTAATGTGTTTGCAGCTGTCCCCTTCTTCCTGACACCACTGACTCTACAAATTTATACCATGATTTTTTTTTTACTCTGGTTATGGAATAGGAGAACACCAACATAACTTTACCCTGAATTTGCATCTGTATATGATCTTACAATATATTGCTAAGGACGAAATATTGACCCGGGGCTTTCTAAGTACTAAACACCTCCTGGTGGAATGCAAGGTAATTTTTTAACCTGTTACTCAGCTTTTTGAATGTAGGTCCTCTGTTGTAACATGAGAAGTGTTCCAAAAAAATCTTTTAGAAATTTAGAGTTGTACTAAAGGGTATCTTGGCTTATCCATCCAGTTCCTTCATCAGTCTCTATAAGCTCCAAATGCTTAAGAGGAAGATGAAAAAGGACCAAAATTATCAGAAGCAGTAAGTTCCAAGACTGACTTCTTGAAACATAAATGGATAAAACAATCTTCCACTATTTAGGTGTTGAGTGTTGCCATGAATTGCAATACTTTATTTCCTCAGTTCTTCTTATTATTTTTAATATTTAAGACACACAAAAAAACCCATGGCATAATTATTGTCATGTATTGTGCATTTTTTATGTTTAAAATATTTATGAAAATATTCTGCGCTAGACCATCTAGCTAGGGTTTATCATCTAGCAATGGTAGCATCAGCATCAGGTACTTGTAGAAAGGGTGTAAGAAATCAGTGCATGCAACAAGTGCTCCAGCTTTTGACAAAGTATTTGAATACATAGAATCATACAATTACTTAGGTTGGAAAAGACCTTTAAGATCATTGAGTCCAACTGTAAACCCAGCACTTCCAAGCCCACCACTGAACTATGTCACTAAGTACCACATCTATGTGCCCATGAAATACCTGATGAGATGGTGACGCCACCACTTCCCTGGACAGCCTGTTCCAGGTCTTGGCCACACTTTCAGTGAAGGAGTTTTTCCTAATATCCAATCTAAACCTCCCCTGGAGCAACTTGAGGCCATTTCTGTCCTGTCACTTATCACTTGGGAAAAGCTACCAACTCCACCTGTCTACAGTCTCTTTTCAGGGAGTTGTAGGGAGCAGTAAGGTCCCCCCTGAGCATCCTTTTCCCTAGGCTAAATAACCCCATTTCCTTCAGCTGTTCCTCATGAGACTTGTGCTCCAGACCCTACACCAACTTTGTTGTCCTTCTCTGGACAAGCTCCAGCACCTCAATGTCCCTCATGAAGTGAGGGGCTCAAAACTGAAGACAAGTTTGGAGATATGACCTCACCAGTGCCCAATACAGGGGTATGATTGCTGCCCTGGTCCTGCTGACCACACGATTCCTGATACAAACCAGGATGCTGGTGGCCTCCTTGGCCACCTGGGCACACGGGGGGCTCATGCCCAGCCGGCTGCCGACCAGCCCCCCCAGGCCCTTTCCCCCCAGGCAGTTCCCAGCCCCCTGCCCCAGCCCGCAGCGCTGTGGGGGGCTGGTGTGACCCACGGGCAGGGCCTGGCACTGAGCCTGGTTGAACCTCACACAACTGGCCTGGGCTCATCCTTTCATCCTTGGACTTAATGAGACATAGACTGTATTCACCTTATAGTATTTAACGTCAAGGGACCACTCTTTCATATGAAAAGTCTTGTTATCTCTATTTCACCATCAGTGAGATTCTACTTTTTAGCAGACAGTCCGACACCTGAAGTCATAAAAATCAGAAGTGAAAGCAGAAAAATTTCTTCCTTTCTTTGATTGCTTTTGATACCAGGTAGAGCAGTGTATGTTCATCATCAAATCACTAGCGAAGAAGGAATCTGGGATCTGACAGAAAGCCAAACTTTACATTATGAAATAGAACCAAGGGATCTTTGACACTTGAAGGGTATATTTTTAATGAGATGGTTCTGATTAAACAGCACATACAAGATTTTTTGAGGAATTCAAAAAGCCACAGCAAGGACTTCAGCTAATGTGGTGTCTGAACCACTGAGTTAGATATGCTTTTAAGGAAATGAAAAAGGATCCAGGTTAAACACCACATAAATGAAAAAGAAACTCTAAGTATGATGTTCACTTCTCCAAATTTTACCTATCTAAATGTAATGCACACAGTTTAAGCTGAGCACCAAGACACCTTCTGTAGTGAGCAGAGAAAGGATATCACTTCCAGATGAACTACAAAATTAATGAACAACAAATTCATCAACAAAAAGATATCTGAGATCAAGGGGAGATCAATCACCCCCTTCCAGTGACTGTTTTTCTCTATTGACTATGAGGAAAGTCTGGAATCATAGCTTAAATTTGATGCCTGACTTTTAGACAGAGAAAATTAAGTGAGATGAGTCCTACCCTAAATATCTACCACCACATCAGTTTTCTTCATGGTTGGATTCATTGTTGTTAATGGTTGATTTCACTTTCAGCTCTTATACACCGGCAAATTGCTCTTGCTCTCAGCTTTTCTATATTTCAGGGGAATATTTATACTGAGTAAATAAAACATTGCCCAAATTACAATAAAATCAGTTTTCTGCGTATTTTATAAAAAGCTTACATAAAGCTCACATAGTAAAAATAACATCTCAATTGTTGCCTGAATGATAAAAGGAAGAAACAAATGAAGGGGGGGGGGGGGGGGGAGGGGGGGGGGGGCAGATTTTTCCTTATAACCTGTTTCAAAAGTGTACATTTGCTAAGCTCCTTTACTCCTCATTCACAGATATAAACCACGGTTTGCAAGGATTTGCTTTTCAGGGATTATTTCTGTCCTGAAAAAAAACTGTCTGATTGCTGTAAACAACAGCCTAGAGTAAACCAACACAGATTTTGGATTTTTGATTTATAGCAATGAACTGTTTTGTGTAAATCAACCAATGATCCTTAAAGAAAGGTGCCCTGAGGCTTTCAGGCAACTGAGACTCTGCTCAGAAACTGACTTCAAGTGGAGCAACCTGGTTGAAATATCATCTCCCCGGTTTGAGCAAGCTTTTCATTTTTAATTGAAAGTAGGAGCACTGGGCTAGAATATAAAAGGTTTCTCGGTTCTGTGCCAAAGCCTCATGACACCATGCATCAGCATCGTTTTGTTTTATTTATCAATGAGTTAATTTATGGTTTTGGAGGGGGAATGTATAGCTGGATCTACTCCACAGTCTTTGGACATAAAATAACCCCTTGTAGCTACCTTTGTCAGTAGCTGACTTCATGCTGTGTAACTCTTGATTCAAGTTCAACTTTAGCATGTTGTTATGATGCAGGTTGACATCAGTGAGCAGTGGAGAGGACTACAGGTTAATTTCCAATGGGAATACATATAAATGTGTGTAAAAATATCTTTATTTTTTTTTATTTCCTTACGGTGGAAGTTTGGGAATTCCTGCTTTTGCTGGAACCCAAATATATGTTTTGTGTTCCTGTTTTCTCTAAGACTTCATGCTGGGCAAATTATATCCGCAGCCGCAGAGCATCAATGAGAGGCAGAGAGACAAACAACTTACAGAGAGAATTCAGAGCAGGGGTATAACCTTGTGCTTTTTTCATGCCACCATTCTGAAGGTCATTACATCTCAGTTGTGATGAACAAAAGAAACTGCTTTGTGAGAATGGACATCTCATCTACTAACTTCCCATGATTTAGGACAGATACTAGACAATGTCTCCAGTGAAGGCTTTCCCTGAGCAAGTACAACCAGGAAAAATCAGGTCAGAAATGACAATCAGAAAACCACTGATTATCCCAACTTTTGGTAGACCAGCTTCCTTTGCCCTGATTTTAAAACACCAGCTGGTAATTTACAGCTATGTTTCCATTTGGGGACCTTAAATAAAGATCTGCAGAAATATATCCTAGGATGTAGTTTATTTCAAAGCACCAGTCCTTCAAAAACTTTTATTGATGACTTTTTGGAACATGGTACTCTCTTTCTGACTGACAGTGAGTGGTTCAAGTTGCTACAGCTAATGACATTACTGTCAAATATATAGTTCATGCAGACAAAGCCTGAGCTCCAGCTCAGAAATCCTCAAATGTTTTGTGTAGGAAATCCTGTGTAAGCAGTAAGGGGCTTTTCCCTAGAAAAGGAAAAAAAAAAAAAAATCTATTACCAACATTTATAAAAAAACAAACTGAGAACTTTACCCTTTCAGAAGCATCTATCTGTCACCGTTTCAAAGATTTAGCAGAACCAGAGATTTCACTGGTTTCTTTCCACATGGCAAAAATTGCAGTGGATTCTAAAATTTGTTATAATAAAGTGAAAGGAAAAGAAACAGGCTTCCTCCTGAATCTTTTCCAAACAGTAAATGCATTTATTTATCAACCTGCAGTATCAGATATACCTGTTCCCGGTGGACTCACTTAGTACCAGGAATTATTGCTGAACAGAAAGCTTATTTAATCTATTATGGGTCCGATTTTTTTTATCAAGCTGCTTAATTAGAGTTCTCTCTCTCTCCCCCCTCCCCCTTTTTTTAACAGCTTAATGAGGAGTTTCATCACTCTTGCCAAGATGAGTCAGGTGTTTTCAAGCAGATGAGTGTGATGTAAGTAAATATGCAACATGATATATCTTCATTGTATCTTATACTCAGAAGTGGGGTCAAAAGCTTCATTAGTCCAATAATATTTCAAGAAACTGTTTAAAACTTTTAGTAAGAGTATAATATCACACATAGTCTATTTTTTTTAGATATAGCCTCCTAAAAGTATAATTAGACTTCTAATGAAAATTATTCATCTAGGCTCCTTATAAAATTTTCAGATTGCTTTATATGAAATAAATCCCCTTTTTGGAGTCTCTTTCACCAGGGAACTACTGCCACATAACATTTTAATTGACATTATTTGGTATCAAATGGGAGAAGGAAGCAGGAATAACATTTCAGTTGTTCCAAAAAATGACCTTATTTGTTATATGGAAAATATGTATGAAAATACATGAGGAAATAATAGGAATATGGTACAGGTAAACAGGTCAGTCAACAAGTTTTTAAAAAAATTACTCTCCAGATTTCAAAAAAATAAAAATAACACTGAGACAGCTATCTGAATGAAGAGCTTTCCACCTAAGTGATGGAAGTCTGAAAAATAATATTAATTGAAGAGGATTTAATTTAATGGAAAGTTTCAAATAACTGTGATTACTTGCAGCACAGTTTCTAGGTGTGATATGGCCTGGATTCACTGGATGCTCTTGTGGCTCATTATGAGGTGCGCCCCTGCCAGGCAGGGCCAGTATCATGACCACCACTCTACTGATCAGTAAAAATGCAACTTGGCAGAGCAGCTCAGATGTCAAGGCTCTGGGAAGCTAAATCACTAAGACCTCACCCTTGCCCTGTGACAACCTGCCTCAGGTGTGGGGTTTTTTTTTGGTTGTGGTTTGTTGGGGTTTTTTCCCCCCTCTTATGGACTTCAAGATGTCTATGTATTGTCTGTACAGCTTTTTTACTTGAAATCCCAGAAGATGTAAATCCATAGAGGTCTATTGACTTTGGTGGTGTTACTCCGTTGTATGCTCAGCAAGAATCTGGTCCCAGGGAGTTTTTAACAACTACAAAAGTCATGGGACAAGCTCATGCTTTCAATGCAGTCAGTACAAATTTTATTATTGACTTCAACACCACCAGCATTTTAATCACAGGTATTTCATAAGGTCACTCAAAACCAAAGTTTCCAGTTAACAGAAATAGTTGTGTGAAAGAAGGTACCAGAGTGAACAGACTTTGCAGGATCATTCACTATTTTTTTCCCAATTAAAACATCATATATCCTAACAGAATACAGACCACTTGCAAGTGTAATATTTGTAAACAAAATCAACCAGTCTAAACATTTCTTGGAAAATACGGGGTTTTTGGATGAAATAACCAAGGAATCTAAGGGGTGGAGGGGGGGGTGGGGGGGTGTAGATGAAAAAAAAAAAGCTGCATTATCCACATTTGATTTTATGTACTATCTGTAAAAGGACAAGATACTTTCTGGAAAAGCAAAATAAGTCTGAAATTTACATCACTATTTTGCTGTTTCTTCTGGAGAGCACTGAGATGAAAGGCGGCTAAGTAAGGAAAGGGAAACCATGCAGGTGAAAAATACCCGCTCTCTTACAAGCAATCAGAATCTGTTTATAAAGGTTTCTTTTTTGTAGCTGGAAATATCTTGAGGTAAACCTGTAACCTTATTGAAACAGAGTCAAGAGATTATGAATACCAACCTCTAAGGAACCAACAAGCATACACGGGATTTCTGTTTGAACAGCGATCTAATCTGCAGTTTTATTACGTACTATTGGTAAAATCTTGTCTGTGTGGAAGTCACTGAAAAAACAATATGATTTTGCTCCACTTAAAATATATTTTCCTTTCAAAATATACATGATCCTTCTGGATTTCTGAAACTAATAGAATCTGGATAATATTATGTAAATGAAACTAGCTGAAAATAGTAGACATAAGGTATACATTTATTTTTACCGATTCTGTAATAAAGGACCACAAGGAAAGAGAATGCATCTTACTTGGAAGATAATTGTGATGCTCTCCTCAGGTAGAACAGCCCTTTATTTCATGAAGAATGCCATTGAGCTCTCTGTGAATTGACATAATGTAATAAAGCAAGATTTCTATGGTCTATATACCTTTTTTTTTCTATATTTAGATTACCAAAAAGTTCTAGCAGAAGACTAAAACCTGAATATCTATACAAAGACCTTTTGTAATTGGGGTGAACAGACAGACAGATCCCAAGACATCCCATTCTGAAAGACCTAAAAAAATTAAAAGTTTCCAATGGACCACAAAAATAATTTGAAAATCTCTGAAATCGATAGATCTGTCTGCCCATCTCTCTGTCAATCTATTCCTCTCCCACAAAGATAAAATTTCTCACGGTCTAGGCAGAATTTCTTTGGTTTGCCAATTCATTACTCTGGTATGTTTAGAAATGTCAAACAGGTATTTGCTTCCAGTTATGTGTATGACTGAAGTGCTTTAGAGTATATGAATATATGCTTTAAAGTTCAGGATGCATTTATATCCATTGATTCAATGAATTCTTACCAATAGCTGTGTTCTTCCAAAGAGATGACAATTTCATAGTATATCCAAATGACAAGGCATTTTGAAGTCTTTTTGAGGTGAACAGGTCTATAAAAATGTAAGACAATCTCAGACCACTGGT
The DNA here is from genome assembly GCF_023634155.1 of Falco peregrinus. Taxonomy (NCBI): domain Eukaryota; kingdom Metazoa; phylum Chordata; class Aves; order Falconiformes; family Falconidae; genus Falco; species Falco peregrinus. The sequence continues at coordinate 78,848,539 of NC_073739.1, forward strand.
CAACCATGACATGGTACATAACTGCCTGTAAAAATAACAGGTCACATCAATGTCTTCAGTAGCTAGTGACTTTGTTTACTCCATTTCAGGTGCCAGGGTGGATCTGGTCCAGCCCAGGAAGAATGAACTGGCATAGACAGAATGACAGACATTAGGCATAAGTACTTTTTATATCAAGCCTTTGGCAAGTTACTTGTTGGAAAAATCTGTTCTCATGAACACAATCCAAAATCTGCAAGTTGCTCTACTAAGGCACATGATAACTTCTACTATCCAGGGATATGCTAATACATACCGTCCTGGGATATGACAAACCATTGCCAGGGTAATGGCTAATTCCAGATGCCAGTCAAGGTCCTTTTTGTCAGCCTTAGGGCATTTCAGTATAAAAGCAGTTTTGAATGGGTTCTTCATAGCAGAGGATCTTTTTTTTCCTACACCCCCCCACATCCGTCTTCAGAAACTGTAAATAAACTTATCTCATTGAGTACAAATTGTGCTTTGGGGATTTTTTTGATGACTGTTTTTTTTTCAATATACCTACACATTGCACAGAAAAACATCTTCCTTCTCATTATTTACAGGCCATGGACAGGGAACAAAAATAGCAATGGGAAAAGTGAGAGGACATGGAAGGCATTATAGTTTGTATAGATCAGAACACTAAAATAAGAGGTTTATTACAGATGGAAACAAGAGATTAAATATGATTAGCTGCCACACATGGTCAATTTTTCAGTAAAATCTTGAAGTTGGTGTGGTGTTGTATTCACAAATTATTAGCCAGTTCTCAATTATTATATTATGTACCAGATAAATTATTTAATGTATGCCTAAAGCTACGGGGAGTTTAATTTCTAATGGTAAAGAAACATACTAGTAACACTAACAGCTATAATTCTGGGGGGTTTTATCATCTATTTATTTATTTATTTATACCTTCCGTTTATGCAAACAGTTAAAAAATGTGCAAGGACTAAACATAACTAGGAATGAAAAGGAAAGGTAAAAGAACTGCATGCTTTTCATGGAAAACTGATTACAAAACATTATGTGTTACTGTGCATGGGATTCACTCATAGTTGTGAAAGGCCTTGATGAAAAGAGAAATGTGGTCCTTTAGAATCACAGAAGTGACAAAATTTCAGTCAGGTTCAAAGAGAAATTTGTGGGAGAAAAAGGAAAGGTAACCATGAAACCCAAAGCTATTGTAGGAGGTTTAACCAGTACATTAATTAGTAATTACCCTTAATTAAATGTAATTAATATCACTTAATAATCATCAGATAATATTAAGCATTAGAGTAATATTAATATTACTTCATATTAATTAAGATGAATTATTAACAATTGGAAGAGCGAGCCTGCAAGAATACTAAGGTGATTTTTTTCATTATTTAAAGATTTTGAATCAAAACTACGTATTTTCCTAAAGCACAAAACAGTTCTAGGTTGCTCTGAGCTGTATCAGAATTTCAGTTGCATACTCAGTTAACTAGCTACAAATAAACTAGTTTCATTTGTGAACATACCAGCTTGCATTCTGAAAGATGCAGCCTATCCAAACCCAGAAGTCACACCTTTTTTCAAGTCTAATTAAACTGATTGCTGGGACGGACTAATGAGTCTGGGATTAGCTTACTGCTTCTGAGTAATGCACTCCATAAAAAATCAATTTACCTCACAATCAGCAGTGCCTTTTTGTATATACCTTTCATACGCATTTCTGAAGAAATGCAACTTTGAACGTTTGTGTAATGCAACCAAGGACCATAGGCAATGAATGGTTGGACAATCTTCACCAGGAGGTCTAGGGAAAAGAAGGACTAGAAACCATCCCCAAGTCTGATCCTAGTACCTCACTTTTGATCATTTGTTTTCTTCCTAATTTGTTCGGATTGGCACAAAAATCTGTAGGAGAAACTCTCTTGCCTACATGATATAAGGTTTCAGACTAGACAGCCCTTTTGTGCTTGACAGACAGGAATGTCAAAGGAGCTATGAAAATGCAGTACCAGCTTAATACTGGAGTTTGCATGTGCAGCTTTTACACCCATACTCTCACTAGAAGGTAAAAAAATAATATTAAGAAATCAAGTGGTCATGCAAAGAAAAGTTCCTCAGATCAGTCCTACTGTGTTTCTTTTCAGTTCCCCACATCAGACAGTGAACTCCTACATATGTCTCTGGGAAATAGAAATCTTCACAGAGATACAGCATGAAGGAGAAACACTTAATGGGCCACATTACAGCAAACCCTATTGATCTGCTTTCTTTTACTTGTAGCCATGATTGAGGGCTCAAGTAATTGAATTTTCTTCTTCGAGTCTGACATTTTATTTTCCAATTTTTTTTTTCTTTGTTCTTGAGACATGCTAAACAAATGGAGCTGAGACTGAAGCAGGGGCAGCCTAGGCAAGGAAAGCAAGTCTGAGCAAGGAGACCTGAATTCCTACCATTTTCCTGACTGCTAATTTGGACTGTCATCGGCACCAAAATCCTTCTGTGTCTTTCCATGGAGTTTACAAATGGAGGAGGTAGTGGTTCCTTTACCTTGGCATTTAATCCTGGCCATCACATTACTCTGACCCAATCTCCATAATGCTGAAAAAGCCAAATTTTCACTTAAGTTAACCCCTACTATAGTAAATGCAGACCTCCAGAAACTATAAAAAGAAAAGTTTCTATGACCATCCAGGAGTAACTTATCATCCTGTTACAAATACCTTAAGCTAGAAAGCCTAGATAGTTTAATGAAGTAATTTTGGAAAATCACAGTATCTCAGAGTCCCTTACTGTCCTTGCAGTCCGTTGTCAGAGGACATGACTGAAGGTCCAGAGATAGGTCAGTTATTACCTTATCAAAAATCCCTTTTATCACTGATTAGGATTTATAATCAACCAAGAGACATGCAGCTGTCAGGATGTGGCCAGGAACACATGCAATGCAGGGCTAGGCAGAATACAAATGATCACATAAGATCGATCAGATGATTTTTATAAGATCAATCATGTGATTTGTCCTTGCACTTGGCTATTCAGGGAGCGTATCTACAGCCCTTGATGATCTTACCAAGTCCTACTTGGTTTGCTTCCTTTTCTTTCTCTATCCCTCCTCTAAAGCAGATATTAGGACCCAAGAAACAAAATTCATGGTCAATGTAAGCCTTGCAAAGCATTAATCACATATAAAAGAGTCTACAAAATCAGTCCCCAAAGAATGAATAATCTAAATAACTGGGAATAATTAATATATCTCATTTCTTCCTTCTCTCTGCCTCTCTTCTTGTCTCTGCTCTTTCTGTTCCCTTCCCTTCTTGCTTTTCTTTCTATTTTGAAGTAGTTATAAGGGAATATTTATTAGTGAATAACACAGGAAGGCTAGAAAGTAAATAAGAATGTTCTTCTAAGTCATCATGGAAATTACTTTGGTAATTCTCAGACAAAGAAAGTAGGTTTGAATGACGGGGGTTCTGGTTTGGTTTGGTTTGGTGTGGTTTGATTCTGGAGTTTTATATGCTCCAACACAAGCCTCTGGTTCTATGATGCCCTCAGGTCCCTTGGTCAAGTGTGTTTGAAATAATGTAGGAGAAAATCTATGGCAAAGATGGCAAAAGGGTGTGTATTATTGTTTGGATTAACTTCTTGCATTCTCATCAAAACTGATTCTCTAGTACGAAAGGGATTTCGATTAAACTCGTAACATTGCTGTTATTACCCTGGATTAATCAATTACTGATAGAGGAACCAGAGCACTGGGGCAGACATATTCAAGGAGAAATGTGGGTGCTTGCAACAGACTAAAGAAAAAATATCTGCTTGCAGGAGTCCTTTATTTCACTTTTTATTTCAGACCATAAATGTGAATAATTTGCTTGGTAGAACAAAAAAAGAAAAAAAAAAAAAAAAGAAGGGTACCTTTTTGGCCAAACACCAATTAGTTTAAAAAATGTATTCTATCTTTCTGAAGAATTTATTTGTATCAGATGAGGTTCTCGATTGGTTTGCCTCAGTGAACATGAAGAAAAAAAAAAAAAAAAAGAAGAAAAAAGAAGCATATCCAGTCACTTTTTTGTCCCATTTTTTAAATTTTGTCATTAGACAAAGAAGGAAGAGAAGTATAATTTAACTTCTCTAGTATATCCCAATAGTCAAATTGTGCAGAGGAACTTTAACAGAGAAACCAATTTGTTTGGCCAACAATTCTATATTACTCTACCTTTCACTGAACACGACAAAAAGCTACACTATTTCATAGAGTATTACAAATGAACTGTTTTATATACAGGTTTTATTGTATTGGGAAATATATTTATATACCCCATTTCTTCTGTGACTTGCAGCCTACTTAGCTCTTTTGAGCTTAACAAGACAAATTCTGTATCTCCTTTAAATGCCTTGAAATCAAAGTAATTTTGTTTTCATGATGCAATAACTCTACTATGTTGTCGCACTTAGACTTAAACAATTTCTGAGAGACTCTATTTCATCCTTTCTTATTATTGAGCTGACCTCACAATAACAACAGAATAGTTTCCCACAAGGTAACTCTGCTGTCCTCCTTCTTAGGCATCTTGACAGCATTTCATTCTTCTGCTTCCCCCCTTTTAAATCTGCAGGTACTCTATCAAAGCTCATTCGAATGTATCTCTAATTTTACTCTTACTTCCTTCCAGAAAGTACAAAACTAAGCACAGCTAAAATTCATGCATAAATAGCTGTAGAAAGTGACCATATTTCAGGAATTGAAGAATATTTTGTTAGCAAAAATGTGCATGTCTTCTGAATCCTATCTCTGCCCCCCCCCCCCTCAGATTTTAGTACTGTACTTATTATTTTGTATCTGATAAATTGTGTCAAAGGAGAAGAACAATATAAAATTTAGGTTTTACAACACTCCTAATCCAGGAGATCATAAAGTTAATAGGATGCAGAGTTAAATTCACATGTAAGTGCTTTCATGACTTCGGATCATGCTAGGGTTACAGTATGGATTGCATGTTTAGTCTTTCCATGGGTAAATGGCACAGAGGATGCTACAGGATGTTAGATATATTTAAATCAGAAATGGTTTCTTTTTCATTCTGGTGAAAATACTTATGACAGTATTGAAAATGAAATTGTATCCTCTTTATTTATTTAATACAAAACTGAATAAAGGAACTGATCTCCTAAAATAATAAGGCTGGGAGTAGATAAAGTCTTTTAGTCAATCAACACATCTCTTTGAAATGGAGGATAGGCATGTTTTAGGGATGGTCCTGATAAGAAGCTTTGTCAGTAAGGTGAGCCTTCTCTATCAGTCTCCAGATTTATAAGTCTCACTTAGTTAAGAGCATGTGTATGCACAAGGGCAATAGCATGACATTGATTTCTGTAGCAGCTTCTCTTCAAAATCAATGGAAAACTGTGTTTAAAAATTGAGGGTATGTTATGGCACTAGAATGCAATATCTTACGACCTGATCCAAAAGACCCTTAAGTGAAGATTCATCACCTAGAGTTTAAACATCCAGCCAGACTAGCTATGTTGAGTCCTTTTGAGTCCTGAGACTTAGAGTAGTGAGGGAAACACTCAGTAACCATTTCCTCTGGTCATGTGTAAATATTTCAGTCTGTAAGTTGCTCTGTTTTCTTAGCTTCCCAGCAACTACTTGAATCCTTACAAATTTCAAATTTCTTCTTGTTTGCAACAGCTTCCTATTAAAATACTCTTGCACCCTAAAACCAATGGCAACATAAACCACAAATATAAATGAAGTGTACAGTGAAAAAAAAAAAACACAAAAAACATTCCCGTTTTCCAGTACCATCTAGTATACAGGAGAAATTCAGACACAGAATTCTTTTGTAATATTTTTAGTATTTTCTAGAGCTTCCTTGTAGTATGAAAGAACATTGACAAATGAGCACTCCAGTCACACAGTAGTCCTTTATATGTGACCCATGTCTAATATTAAACAAATGGCACCCAGCATCTCAGATGTTGTCATTGGAAATCTCAGTAAATTTACTTACATGCTTTTTCATCTGCCAATAAAAATCCAGCATATATAGAATGCTTTTCACCAGCATACACTTGCTATGCTGAAGAAAAAATATAATAACCATTTACTCAGACCAGCAATCCAAAGGTTGATATTCAGATTTAATTTTTTTTCTAATTTTACAGGCATTTGTAAATGGGATCAAGAAATTGGCATAAATAAGAAAGTAAAAAGATGAACTGGTTGTACCAGTCGTCTCTTGAACTGATAGTAATGATAATGATAACAATAGTATGTCAATTTTAGTCCAGATGAACACATTGGAAAGCATGCATTGAAATGCCATTTGCAGCTATAAAGATGTTATAATTAAGTGAGGTATTATTATTATTACCTAAATAGTGCCTAAAACTCCAACCAGGATTTCAGCCTTGGTACATTAGCTTCAGTAGATACAGCAGAAGATAATCTTTGCCCTTAAAAGCTTATCATTTAAGAAGACAAGCAAAGTCTGGGAGGAAGGAACAAAGGCACAAAGAGATTAAGGTTGAAATCCTAGTCCTAGTTAAAAAAAAGGATGTTTAGCTACAGCCTTAAATGTTGCTAGGATTTAAACATAAATAGTTTTCCAAAGACACACAGGAAACCTGTGTCTGAGCTTGGAAGTGGACTTCCAGCTCTACAAGATACTCTTCTTGGATTTAACAGAAATCTGTTTCACAAAGCAATATAATTTCATACATTAATTAGTAAGACTTTTTGACTTCTGAACTAAGTACACATGGCAATTTTTATTTCTTGATATGTCATAAAAAAATAAAATCAAGTAAGTAACACAAAAAAGTGTCACAGAAGCTAGATTTTAATTTTAATTAAATCCTTTAATTTAAATGTAATTAAATCCTTTAGATTTAAGGATCTTCATCCCATAGATATTTACTGAGTCTTAGACTCCTAAGTGCCTACATCATTTAAATGAGGTGGGACTTGGGCATTTTTAAAAATTTGTGTCAGCACAATGAGACAAAAAACACAGATTTTTTTGTATTTGACCATCAGTGTCTCTCTCTTCTCTTATTGTCCTCCTTCTATTATGAGAAAGAAAGGTTAGGAGTGTCTTAGCACTTAAGCAAAAAGAAAGAAAGAAAAAAATCCCTTTCTTTCACTCCTTCAGCTCTCCACATGTGATGGGAAGAGGGCAGAATTCAGCAGTGTCCCTTTAAATTGCCTTTGATTCCTCCATATAACTCTTCTCCCAGGTTTTAGTGCCATATTGTAATGTTAAAGTGTAAAACTCTGCATCTGCTGAGGCATTTGGCTGGAAAAGCAAGTATGTCAATGGCTGTCCGTAGCTGCCATCACACATATGGATTTTCTGTGTTCAGGTCTGCCATCTGGTAGTTAGACCGAAATTGACTCCTCATTGAATAAGGACTACCTACCATATCATACTTCATTCTATATGCTATCCCTTTTCATAGCCATGTTTTATGAAATTTTATATGGTGTTTGTGTGTGAAAACGTTAAAAGTGTTCAGAAATATTGAGAAAACACTTTCTTTCTGGATATACCCCAGCAAAACATGCACACATATGCGCGCGCACACACACACACACACACACACACACATAGACACTCACAATTCTTTTCCAGGGGAGGTGCAATAATAAATTCTGCTTGAAAACACAATGCTGTAAATGCAATTTCTAGTGCTGTTGATTAGAACTTGGAAATGAACATAACAATCTATAAACAGAAACTACTCATTTGAGAAGGCCCACTTAACAGTGTAATGAGGATGTGGGTTAATATCCCTTCCAGTCTCTTTTCCCTACTTGTGACATCTTTGGTAGCAGCTTAATCTAGTGAAATTTTCTTCCCTCATTCCTATTTTGTCACAGGAATAAAGCACTGGGATTTTATGGTTTCTTACCAGAGCAGGTGCGGCTGTGTTGGTTTGACTTTTTCAATCCTTAAATGCCTTAGCCATCTTTGCTTCTCCTTGCAAGCCTCTGCTTATGTCTTCCACTTGCATCAGATTTTAGGATGCATTGCTGGGTCAGTGAAAAACACTTGTTATTGAAAAGCTGAAAATCTTGGAGTCCCCAGTACTTGAGAGAGCTGGAGCTCTCTATTGATTTCAGGAGCACGGGCTAGAGCGAGGGTATTTTGATCCAAGAACTAAAAAGGGGATGAGACGAACCCAGATCTCTGCTGGTGCCAAGGCTCATGTGTGGCTAGGATTGCTACTGTCAATTTTTGTTTGTGATGTTTTAGGAATTGTGCTGGTTAATAGTGACAACTGCATTTTAAATATCTTTTAATACATTATAATCTGTGGAGTCTAGATTGCCCTTGTGCCAGTAAGGTAAAGAGGTGGCTGAAGGCAAGCCTTGGTGAGGATGGATAGAAAGGAGTGTAATAATCTCTTGATGTTGCAAAGACCTTCACATCTGAGAAAATCTGTGTCTGCTTAGAAAAAATTTTCCATTCGTTTTAACATTTTTGAGGGAAGGCATTAGTCTGGGATAGTTAATGTGTCTTAGAAAATAAAATAAAGGTTAGAGATAGTTGTTCAGTGTGAAACATTTGCCATGCTTTTCAGTTTTAGTGAACATAAGCTAGGATGGATATAAAACATTTGACCATGGATTTGGAAAAGGTTTTGGACATATATCATGCTGTCTTAAAATTCTGTGATGTGACCAGATTCCCACCATCCATCCCCTCCCTTGCCCCAGCCACTTCTTCCAGACCTGAGCTTTTGTTCTGAGGTTGGTTCGATTTCAGCCCATCAAACTTTAGGCATTTAATTAAGTCTAGTAGAGAGATGTAGAAAGTGAGTCAAATTCCTAACCATGGGTGTCTAGGTCATCTCTGGTGGCTGCAACATATCTGAGACATCCATAACATTCTGGCACATGTGCAGTGAAACTCCTTCTGAAGTGCCAGACAAGATAATCCAGAAAATCTTAAAGGACACTGAATGACTCTGTTTAGGCACCTGAATCTCACTACTCTTTTTGCCTGCACAAAGTGATTCAGCCTTTCTAAGATCTGTCTCACCAGCATATTCTATTGCTCTGTGACCAGTGGTCTTCAAAGCCAGTACAAAAATAACAAGACAAGGAGAAAATAACAATCATAGCTTCTAAGCACAATGTAAATGGGACTTTCAACCATAATACGTGATGGGTTGCAGAAACTTTCTAATGTTTTCTAGATGTGTTGTTACATGAGGTATTAGCACACAGTTGGCCAATATGACTCAGGACTTGTGGGAGACTCAGGTTTCTCTGGAATGGCAGATGGAAAACAGCTAGGATCTTAGGGCATCTCAAATAGCACTAAAGACTGAACAGCCAAATCTCTCCTATGAAAACTGTGGTGGAAGTAGGTACCTTCTGAAGGCAATCCAATGTTTATTTCAAGAAGAGAGAAAACATGCTCTGAAAGTACATCATCACTTCCTTAGACATCAAGTGGATAGCACATCCCAAAGTCAAACTTATGGAATTTCATGAGATGAATCACATCCTGTTGTTAGGTTAACCTTGAACAAGTGTGAGATGTGTGAACAAACAAATAAAATAAATAATAAAAAAACCCCAACCAAAACCAACCAAACAACAAAAGACCTGGCCAGATGTCAAAATAAAAAAAGGTCTGAGCTGCGAGCTCTAATGAAGTAAGTACAGATGTCCCAAAAGAAATGATGGAAGTAACTGAGCTTTAAATAAAGATAAAAAATTGGACGCATTAAGGTCTTTGAAGTTATAATGCAAAGGAAAATCATTTGTTGGTGTGAATGAGACAGAAAAATGGCTTTATATATCTTTTACTCTACCCTATTTTCCTTTATATTATAGCTTTTATTTTTCTCCTTTCTTTCTTTTTTCCTTGCCCCCCCCCAGGCACTTTGTTTGATCTCTTCATTGCTTCCCTTATTTGCATTTATTTATCTTCTAGTGACTGCATCACTACACAATGAAACAAAATTATTGAACCTTGAAACAGTTCTAGATTGCAAAGATGACACCATAGTAAATTCACATTTGAAATAAAACCTAATCAAATATTATGAAAGGATATGTATCAAATCAACCTCCCAAGAGTGTTTGCATTATCAACTTAATTTTTCAAGACTATGTTTGCATTATAAACGTCCAGCCAAGTTCACCTCCAGTGTAACTCATACCAAAGTCAACTGAGTTACGTTAAGAATTAACTGGAGACTATTTATCCATTATAGGATAGTCTAATTTATCTATTAGCTTTATCTTTTGTAACGTTAGAGATAACAAAAGACTGTAGATACAATATGTTTGTAGTATTAAACTAAAAATTGAGACCCTTCCTTTATCTAATTTCTTATTTAAATATGAATAAACCAATGGCAGCAATCTGTGACTGATATGTAGAAATTTTGGAGGCATTTTTGGGTTTGACTTTTTCTTCATCAAATGCAATCAATCCATCAATCTATTGCTGAGCAGAATATAAGCTGAAATTGTGCATCTAATCTTATATATAACCAAGATCTGAGGTGACAGGAAAATCTGAAAATCTAAAAATTGAATTCTGTATTCCTCATCCTCAGTAACTTTTAACAAAGGATAGTGAAACTTTAATCTTGTCCCTCAACTTGCACTTCTTATCAGCATGTTCCCTTTTGTGGACCTTCAGAATTCTGTTTTACAGACTTCAGCTCATCACAGCATTGTGCTCTAGGAGCTGTGGATGCCACTGAAAGGTGAACACTCTTGACAAGTCACCAAAAAAGAACATTAATTCATGTAGTTCTTAGGTGTACCTTGTCTTTGCATCTTCAGGTCCCATTTACAAAACAGACGGAACAAAAATAGTTCTGCCTCACACAGGAGTTCTGATACTGAAATTACACCCAGGCCTTAAATTACTGAGGGCCTTACCAAAAACAAACAAAAAAATCAACCAGTAGAAGTCTTTCACTTACAGCTTTCTTCAGTTTTTTTAGAGGCCGTATTTGAGATGATAGTCTATATATCACCTCATAGGAGCAGGGCTATCATGGCTGTTGTCTCCTCCCAGTGGAGGGTAAGTGTGTGTATCGGTATAAAAGGGAAAGCTAAACAGGCTAGCAAAGCTTTGCAACCATGCCAGCAACAGCTCAAGCAGCTAACACAGACAGAATAGCGGTCTTGGATTCTTGCATGCTATTTTTTTATCAGTTGGATACCATTATGATTTTCAGTAAAACTGTCAGTTTTCCTGAGAAAGCTCTGAATAACCTGATTTGACCTCAGTGCTGACCCTGGTTTGAGCAGAAGGTTGGGCTACTTGGTCTCCTGATGCCACTTCCAATGCGAACTATCCTGTAACCTGACCATCCCATGACACAACAAAGTGCACACCACAATCCCAATATGCTCAGCTGTCGTAAGACACATGCATGTAACAAAGGGACTCAAAAGGAAAGGAACTCTGTGCATGGTGTAAGAATCCCAGAGCTTAAGTGCTATCCTTAAGATCCCAGTACAGCATTGTAGGATGGGATTGGAACTGGCCCACAATAGTTTCTAAGGGAACATCAGCATCTACATCTGAATCTTTTTGCTTTTGATTATCTTGCAGCCCTTGACACACATTTGCTGTCGGCTAATGAGAGGTACCAATAAGCACTGCAGCTGTACAGTGCAGGAGCTGTAGTGGCCACTTCCAGTACTGGTAGTTGTTCTTCTCCTTCCTCTGCCTTCTCCAGCACCTTGCATGATGTGGACAAGTCATACCTGCTTTACTTGTTTTATAAGCTAAGAAGTTAAAAGGGTAAAAGCTGGCAAAAATATAGCAATATCGTCAAGAGAAGAGTCTGCTACAGAAAACCTCCTCTGACTATGACATTCAGTCAGTTAAAAGCATCTCAGCAGACAAGCCAAGTTTCCCCACAAGGATCAAGGCCTGGGTCTCAGGGAAGCACGGGAGAGGGGAGCAGAATGAAGAACTGGAGTGGGAAACAGGTCTGCAGGCCCTGGAACAACAGGTTTCTTTTCCCATGTTTTCTGAAACACTTTGCCCCCTTTTCCATCTGGGACCCTACACACATCCAAATTCCTCCACAAATACTGCTAAATTTTATGAACGTACAGGTTCAGCAAGAGGAGACATCTCCGGACTGTTTCATACCCCCAGCAGTGTGCTGCCCAGACAGACGTCTGCTTTGTCTACTCATACACACTGAGTTCTGACTCACAGATGAAATACTTGCAAGTGTTCAGCATGCCAGTAAATAATACCCTGTCTGTGCTGGGCTGTCATTTCTCTTGCTTAATTAGAGCAGGAGCAAGCCAACATCCAGCACATTTTGAGCAGCTTGGAGAAATGCTGCATATAACCTAAAAGACGCAGTTTGAACATACACGCGCACACAAATGCTTCACAGCTGTCTTGATATATTATATGTTTATAAATAGTAGAGGTAAACAGTAGGCTGGAGTATGTTTCAGCGCTCAGGCTTTTAAAACGCTTGTATAGCCATTTACGCACTTCTTGTAGACAGACAGTCCTAAAAAAATCACAAGGTGAAGATTTAAGTAGTCAGCGCCTCTCTAAGCAAACGCAAGATGCCAAGGACTCACTTCAGAGGAGAAAAGGGCATTGTCAAGAGTGAATCACTTGTGAATCATTGCTATGAACTTTTTCAAGAATGCCAGTTCGGTCATTGCAATGTGAACTTCAGAGCATAGATTTTATATGCATAGGACTGTCATAAATAAATCATAGGAAAATGTAATGAGAAAATATGTAGCACGATGTAAAGCAAACGTCTATACAGAACGTCAACAGAACTTAATAATTCCATTCAGTGAAGGTCTGTGTAAGGAAAAGCCAGTGATCTGTGTTCTGTACTATGGGACTTCAACAACCATGTGAGCTTATTGCAAGCTAATATACTATTCAAATTCAAAAGCATATGTCATTGATTAACAACACTTCAGGATCCATATAAATAAATAAATACAGTTCATTATCTGCTTCTTCCAAGGTTGTGAGATGCCCTGAGATCAAGAGTAGGTGTAGATGTTCAATTCATCTCAAAGTCTTACCTAAATAAACATGGTAAGCATGGACTGATATGTTCCTGGGTTGGAAGGCTGCAGGATTCTTGAGGCTGCAGCACTGAAGCAGGACTGGGGAGAGTGCATTACATTACTGGTATTAACACTGACTTCTTTAACCAAGTCTTAGAGAACCGATTTTCAGGACTCCTTATCTACAGCCAGGTTTTCAGAAAGATCTCAGCCTCCATTGTGTTCAAAGATGAACTCCTATGACATTTGCTCTAGACATATGCACCATCCATTTATTTTATTCTTTAAATATAACCATGTTAAAAGATTCAACTTTTATGGGAAAGACGACTAAACTCCTATCTTCTCTATTTGTTTCTAGTCAATTATACTAAACTTTTGTTCAGGGACTACTACACGACTGAGTGTCCGTTTGACTTAGGTACTCAAGAGATTTGGCTACCGTTAACAGCACACAGGCGGTTTGACTTTTCTGAGAAACTTCCTATTTAAAAGCAGCAGACGTCAATACTACTGCAGGTGGTATCTCATGAGAGTGGAGCAGAGCGGGAGAATCACCTCCGTTGACTTGCTGGCCATGTTTCTTTTGATGTAAAACAAAATGATTCTTCTGGGCTGAAGACACATTGTCAGGTTATACTGAGATTCTCATCCACCAACACCCCCAAGTCTTTCTCCTTACGGCTACTCTCAATCCATTCTCCACCCAGCTTGTATTTGTGCTTGAGATTGTCCCCACCCATGTAAAGCATGTCGCACGTGGCTTCATTGAACTTCATAAGATTCACACAGGCCAACATCTCAAGTCTGTCCATGACTCTCTGTGTCCTGGTTTTGGCTGGGATTGGGTTAATTTTCCTGTTAATGGTTGGTGTGGTGCTGTGTTTTGGCTCTGATGTGAGAACAATATTGATAGGACACTGATGGTTTTAGTTATTGCTGGGTGATGTTTATACTAAGACAAGAATTTTTTGGTTCCTTGGGCCCTGCCAGCGGGAGGGCTGGAGGGGTGCAGGGAACTGGGAGGGGACACAGCCGGGACAGGTGACACAAACTAGCCAAAGGTATATTCCATACCGTATGGCGTCATGCTGAGTATATAAACTGAGGGAAGAAGGAAGGGGGAAACATTTGGCATTATGGCATTTGTCTTCCCAAGTAACCATTACGTGTGATGGAGCCCGGCTGTCCTGGAGAAGGCTGAGCACCCTGCTGCTGATGGGAAGTGGTGAATGAATTCCTTGTTTGCTTTGCTTGTGTGCCCGGCTTTTGCTTTACTTATTAAATTGTTCTTGTCTCAACCGATGACTTTACATCCCTTTCCGGTTCTCCTTCACATCCCTCAGGGTGAGGGGGAGTGAGCAAGCTGCTGTGTGGTGCTTGACTGCCAGCCGGGCTTAAACCACAACACTGCATGGCATCCTTTCCTTCCAGCCTGTTGACAGCACCACACAGCTTGATGTCATAGGGAAACTTGCTGAGGGTGCTTTTGATCTCACTGTCCATGTCACCAGCAAACATGTTGAACAGCACTGGTCCTGGTATGGACCCCTGAGGAATGCTATTCATCACTGGTCTCCACTTGGGCATTCAGCCATTGACCGTAACTCTTTGATTGTGACCATCCAGCCAATTCCTTACCCACTGAGCGGTCCACCCACCAAATACTCGTCTCCCCAATTTAGGGAAAAGAATGTCGTGTGGGACAGTGTCAAATGCTTTTCACAAGTCCAGGCAGATGATGTCAGTTGCTCTTCCCTCATCCACCAACGCTGTAACGCTATCTTAGAGAGCCACCAAATTTGTCAGGCATGATTTGCAGTTAGTGAAGCCATGCTGGCTGTCACCAGTCACCTCCTTATTTCTGATGTGCCTCAGCATAGTTTCCAGGAGGATCAGCTCCATGATCTTGGTGGGCACAGAGGTGAGACTGACCAGTCTGTAGCTTTCCAGGTCTTCCTTATTTCCCTTTTTTAAAATGGGGATTACATTTCCCCTTTTCCAGTCTGTGCGAATTTCAACAAACTGCCACAACTTCTCAAATATGATAGACAGTGGCTTAGCCACTTCACCTGCCATTTCCCTCAGAACCCATGAATGCATCTCATCAGGTCCCATGGACTTGTGCATCTCCATGTTCCTTACATGGTCTTGAGCCTAATCTTCTCCTCTAGATCTATTATACATATCTGATAATAATGTCTATCACATTTGAAACACAAACTCTTCTGCTGCTGCTGAAAACCAACTGTACTGACATCAGTATGGGAAAAAATGGTATTACAACATTCTCTAGCAGTCTGTGTCCTTTGACACAAAGAACTCTCTCTGTTCCTGTTTGTGGTTGTAAAAAGATCAGTGACATTCTGTAAGTTACCGCTGAGACACCTGCCAAACCAAACGCACCATTAGGAGTATAGGAAACACATATTTATTTTTTTTTTGCTAGCAGTATTGACACAATTAAATTGTTGTTTCCACTTCCAGAATTACATGATAACAAAGTGTTAACTTTGAAATATATTAAAGGCATGCTTATGTTACTTGAACAGTGGCATCTACTGAGATGACCTATGAAGTCTGCTACAACAAAATGGGAATGACAAAATATGACATACAATTTATATGAAATCTGAAATCTTCCAGAGTGTTGCCTGGAGACCTAGCCATTAGTAATCTCCCCAGACATTGAAAATAGGACTAATATATGAGGAAGAGTATGTATGGCAAGCAATAAACATAAAGGAAAGCTCATGAGTTGTCAAGTTCTGATTTGGCTGTTCAGTCTTTATCTGAAAAAAAAAAAAATGTGACAAATGGCTTGGGGATGCTGGTTAATTTTTTATTATATTCTAATTTACTATCTGTATTTTTGCATGCAGATACTTTGACTTTTCTCTGTGTCATATGTCTAGCAGAAGACCCTTGTGCAATGACAGAAGAAAAGGGGAGAAAAAATTCACCTCCAGGAGAAAACAGAAATAAGGTCTGACTGAATAATCTGAGCCTACCTGTTTGTCTGTCATTTAATTAGTTTGTCTATCTGTCTGTCTATCTTTGCAGACTGTCACTTGAAAAAAAAATCCAAATGTAAACCTACTTCAGCAGGAGGTTTGTCTTCAAAGGCAGGCAAAATCCTTTCAACTTTGCAGCTGAAAGCAAGCCCTAATTGCAATTAAGTGCTGTAACAGTAGCAGATAGTTTTAGAAAGCATTGGAACAGTAGTTTGAAGTATTTTATGCCTCATATCTTGAAAGAAAATAAAACCCTATTTAAGATCAGAGCCTACTAAGGATCTGAATGTGATGTAGAAATTCTGAGCTCTAGTACTGACCTTGGAAAAATCATCTCATCTCTCCATGCCTCGGTTACCCATCTAGAAAATGGGAAGTATAATACGCCTTTCCTCTCCACTTATAGTGTTGATTTTCTGGGCAGGGACGATGTCGGGCTGAGTATGTATATCACCAACCACAGCAAAGCCACAATTACTACTGGAGTTTCCATGAGCCAGTGTGGATTAATAACCATAACATTCATCATAAAGATACTGCTAATAATTCCATTATATTTGGTTTTATTTCTAAAGGGGATCCCTGTTTTCTTTCCCTTTCTGATGCTTTAGCTAAATTCTGACTTCAGTAGTGGCTTTTTTCCTGCCTAGTTTTGGTTTGTTGCTCTCGGGAGAAAAGGCATGATACCAGATTAAGCAATGCATGAACAAATATTTTTCTGTATCCCATTACAAGTTGACTATATTCTCAAATGAATTTTGTGAACACTTTTCTTTCATGGGTTATATGTTTCTTCAGGTGTCATGGAACCCTTAGAGCTTCCCAAACTTGTTCTTCTTCTGATTTACATTTTCTTGCTCTTTAAAGGCTCAGAGCACTGCAGAAATGTTTAATAACGTACCAAGTAACACAACAACCCAGTGAAGTCCATGAATCCCATTGATTTCCTTTGATACATGAAAGATTTGTTGCAAACCCTACATAAAAAGGGAAGAGCTTACATCTATGTCTCATGGTCTCCCAGACAGTAAACACTCTTTAAAAAAAAGTATATAGATACATGCCACTTTAAAGCACCTAAATTGCTCTGTTGAATTCAGTAATTTCTAATTGAAATTAAGAGCTTGAGGCTGATATTGAGTAATAATGTTCCCATTATTACAGTGCTAGTTTAGTCTAGCTATGGAGAAGTTGCACACCAGTATTGTGCTCTAAATTAGATGCTGTGAGGTAGTGACATTGTATGAAATGTGGGCTCTTCTAGGAACAGATTCATGCAAATTAACTTAGGTACCAAACGGACTTTCCTAAATTGCAGCTAATGACCTTATGCTGTTTATACATCCCTTGGGGAGACAAAACACATCTGAGAACTCTAGTGTGGTCTGTGTTTTCCCATTCAGTACAGGGAAATCATAAGGTAAGTAGTTTCCTAGTGGAGGCACTGCCATTAAGAGCTTACAGTAAAGGGGGATAAATCTTGTTTAACATGTTGAGACTCACAATGATGAAAAAAAATGCAGATTCAAAGTATAAACTTCCCTGTGAGATTAAGGTGTCTTCTCCCCTCCCCTCCCCGCTCCTCTCCTCTCCTCTCCTCCCCGCTCCTCTCCTCTCCTCTCCTCTCCTCTCCTCTCCTCTCCTCTCCTCTCCTCTCCTCTCCTCTCCTCTCCTCTCCTCTCCTCTCCTCTCCTCTCCTCTCCTCTCCTCTCCTCTCCTCTCCTCTCCTCTCCTCTCCTCTCCTCTCCTCTCCTCTCCTCTCCTCTCCTCTCCTCTCCTCTCCTCTCCTCTCCTCTCCTCTCCTCTCCTCTCCTCTCCTCTCCTCTCCTCTCCTCTCCTCTCCTCTCCTCTCCTCTCCTCTCCTCTCCTCTCCTCTCCTCTCCTCTCCTCTCCTCTTGGAATTAGAGTCAAAATATTCTATATAGAAAAATCATCAGAACATCAGAGAATATTAACATTTACCCATAAATTTTGTGAGAAGTTACATCTCTGGCATTCAGTACTGCACACCTAACGCATTCAAAAACCATCAAATCAGCCTCACACATCAAACCATTAGTTTAAAAAATCAGATGCTTTCTGCTGTTTCTGTATTTATATAAAAAATAAAATTTGCAATAACACACTTTCTATTTTGAACTTTTTGATCTTGGTTTATAACACATTTGAATGAACTCTAGTTGCAGATATTTTTCTTTTGGGTTTTTTTGTGGTACAATCAGAGGTCATCAGTTTTTTTTCTAAAATGAAAATGGATATTGCCATACAATTAGACAAATTAAAATGGTGGCTTTGATGAAATGACAGTTGCATTAAATATGATGTGACATACAAGAGTTTTAATTTCTACGTCCATAGGTTGATAAAAACTTTATGAAAAATAGGAAACAATATATTAACACTGCCATGTTCCCCTGTTAAAAACCAGCATGTTGCAAAGGGAGAGAGTCCACTTTCGGGAACTGCTCTGATACTTTGTCAGGCAGATATGCTACTGATATTTTCTTGTGGAGACATTAAAAGTTGAAAAACATGATGCAAAATGAATTTTTTAAAAATAAACTGCAGAGGGATAACTGATGAAGACTAACATAGGGAATAAATAGGCTGTTTGGGTTATTCATACATTTCTGATTCCCATTCTATGATTATTTGCAGAATCAAGTCAATCCTAGTATGTGTCTATGGTTTTTCCCTTGGAATAATCTGTCAGATGACAACCTTCCAAGTCTTGTCCTCCTCCATGGTCCCTGCCTTAGTAGCTAGCCAATGATCAGCAGCTGCTAGCAAAACTCTAGACCACACAACCATCACACTGCATTGCAAACATAGAGTTAGAGAGTGCATGCCAGAGTGCAAGAACAGCCAAGTGGCAAGGTGACAAATAATGTTGCCCTCACTGAAAAGGATAAATTAGCAGAGTCTTATTCTTCTGTTTCTGCCAATTTCCAGGGGTGAAGCCAAGTGACAGCAAACTTGGCATGTATCTATCAACAGGAACACAGCTGCGACAGTGCCAAGCTTTAGAACCATCATGCCTGCCATTTCCTAGATGTTAAGAATGGTGCAGAAATAGAGGCCAGGACTAGAGTAATTGTCTAGTACTGTAGAAGTGCAGGGAAGAATCCATAACCTAGGAAAAATCTGTATTAAAATAAATAGAACTTATAAACCCAATATACATATTTTAGTATAGGGCCACTTGCCTGTTCCTTTGCCCATGTAATGTTGGAGGGAGCTCCTTCCCACTGCTTTTCTGTCAGAAAACAAGATGCTAACATTACTGTGTTGATTACACAGCCAGTTGTAGCAGGCAGTTTGTTGCAGTTCGAGGTATTAATTAACTTTGATATTGAACTCTCAATAGTATTTTGGTAGTTAATTGCAGTGACTTCAAGAGACGTGTCCAAAGGGACCTAGAGACCTCACGGTATATCCACTAAACTGCCGAGTTTGTACCTGTATTGTTTGAACCCCCAAATAGGTGCTTTCAGTATGCTCCTCTTTTAAGTTGCCAGAGATACTCTGAAATATCACATTTGGTCAGAACACAGAATCGGCCTCCAATAGGGTTATTCAGACAATTATCAGTCCACCTTTGTCAGCTTTTCCGGTCCATACTTCATAATTTTGTCTATGAGGATGTTACATAAGATAGTGTCAAAAGCCTTGCTAAAGTCAACATAAAGAATGTCCACTGGACTTGTGTGCGTCTAGTTCCTTTATATGTTCCCTGATCTCGCCCTCCTCCATAGAGGGTTTTACAGGTCTGGGAGTCCTGAAAGCAAATTTTAATACTAAAAAAAATAAAGTGAAGATGGCATTGAATATCTCAGCCTTTACCATGTCCTTCTTCACTACTTTCCCTGACCAATTCAGCAGCAGGCTAGTGTTTTGCCTAGTCTTCCTTTTGCGACTGTTGTACCTGAAGTAGCCTTTGTGGTTGTTCGTGTCCCACATTCAGCTCCAGATGGGTTTTGGCTTTTCTAACCCTATCCCAGCACACTTGGACAGCATCTCAGTATTTATTTCATGTGTCTTGACGTTGCTTCCAACTTGCACGCTTTCATCTTTAGTTTTGAAGTTTGTCAGGAGCTCCTTGTTCAACCACAGGGGTCTCCTGCCACCTTTGCTTGATTTCTTGGTAGCTGGGATGAAGCATTCTTAAACTTGGAGGGAGTGAACTTTAGAAACTAGGTAGCTCTTCTTCTGGGCCGCTCTTTGCTCTAGGGCTATATCCCATTGGATTTCTCCAAGCATATCCCTAAAAAGACTGCCATCCTGAAGTCCAGGGTGGTTATCTTACTATTTGCCTTATTAGCCTCTCTACGCTTATATTGTCACTTCAGTTAACGTTGTCCCTGATCTTTACATTCCCTATAAGCTTTTCTTTGCATGAGGTCCAGCAGACCATCTCCCATCATCAGCTCCTCAGTCACCTGTGTTTGAAAATTGTCATCAACACACCCTAGAGACCTTGTAGATTACTTGTGCTCAGTTATGTTGTCTTTCCAGGTGTTGGTGTTGTTTGAAATTTCTCATAAGGCTCACATCCTGCAAACATGAAGATTCTCCTATTTATCTGAAGAAGGCTTCATGTACTTCTCTACTTCTTCCTAACTAGGCAGTCTGTAGCAGGTACACACACCACCACCCATGCTGGTCTGTTTGCTAATTATAACTTACCTGCTCTCAGATAGAATTGTAGAAATATTTAGGTTGGAAAAGACCTTTAAGATCATTCACGTCTCATTATGTGGTCCTAGACAATACTCCAGACACTCCCACTGCTCTATCACATCAAGGGCAAATCTCCCCCTTGTCATCCCAGCCTGTCCTTCCTAAAGAGCCTGTGTCCATCCACAGCAGCACTCTAGGCATGTAAGCTCTCTCACCACATATCTGCGATCCTAATGAGATGGTAGCCCTGCAACTGCATGCTGCCCTCTAATTCCTCCTACTTGCTCATCATGCTACATGCTTTAGTGTACAGACATTTCAGGGAGGCATCCAGATATGCTGATCTCCCAGAAAAGATATGAGAAGCATTCCTCACAACATTGTCCTACTGGTACATCCTTATTTGTGTGCATGCCATTGATGTATGCCACATACAGCCTTGTTCAGGTCATTAGCAGGTGTCCTGTCCAAATCACCCTGCAAGCTTTTCTTGCCAAGCCAGCCCACCACTTCCTCACTTTGATTATGGGTCATCATCCTCGCTTGTCATGTCTCCTTAACATGTCTTTCATGTTCATGTCCCTCCAAGCTCCATGGAGATCAGCGTATGCATGAAAGTCTCTAGGAGGTTATAGAAAATAAAAGATCCAAGTTGTTTAGCAATCATAATTATTCAGAAGTTGGGTTAATTGGGTTAATGCTCTCAATGAAAGCAAGTGCTCTTTCTTGAAAATGTGATATCTTCCTATTTCTGTCAGCCACTACTCCCTCACTACTCTCTCTGTGGACTGGCATAGAAATTCAGCTGCCCTTCCATTTACCTGTTAAATGTCTGGCATTTTCCTCTGCTGAACTCCCTACCTGCTGTGTGCCTGGTGTTGTTTCCTGCTGTCTACTCCACCTGTCCACTTTACTCTTTTATTTCCTCCTTAAATGTTAACATGGCACAGATGGGCTCTTACTGCCTGTGACTTTCTAATGGAGTTGTTGAATGTTAATAATACTTTGGAATTTAAAAAGATGGACAGCCCCTAAAACACCAAAGAAAATAAAGGTATGCATCCAATGTATCCATCTGTCTGTAGGCAACACAATGAAACAGCTCACTAGAATGTTTATTGTTGCAATATAGAAGCATTGAGAGTCCCCAGCCAACACAAAGTTCCCTGTAGAAAATGAAAAAAAATTATAAATTACTCCTTTTTCATATCTGAAAGTGAATATAAATTTCCCATGCATGCAAATCCATAGCATATAAATGAGGGTGAAAAGTAAAGATTCTTCGGGGGTAAAATAAGTCTGTTCCTTTGCTTTGAAGTCCCTAACCCATCTTAGAAGGGAAATAGTCAAAGCACTAACAATCAAACATTCCCAAATTTTTTGCTGCTTTGGAGGTCCCTGTCATTTTCATGTAATCATCCATTCAGAGAGCGGATGCAGCTGCTGACATACTCACAGCTGCCTCATCTCTCTTGATGTGTCCCTGTTCTTGCTCTATTAAAGAAACTTCTGTCTGGTTTGGCACCACCTCCTGTCTCCTTTTCTTTCCTCATCTGAAACTGCCGTATGCCGAAGGGGGCAAAGAGACATCCACCAGGATATTTTAGGCAGCTGGATGGCTGTAGTTGCTCTAGTTCACAACCATAAGATCCCTGTGAGACAATGCAGCTGCTACCCTGAACGAGCTGCCAGTGGAAGGTCAGTTCTACTCTCCAACCTTAAACAATCCAGAAAATTAAAGGTCTGAAAAAAAGCTACTTGTCTCATTAGGCTGAAGTTGTTGAGGAATCTTACCTCACAGTTTTATACAGAGATATAATTGAATGTGTGAAAGCAGACTATCATTCCAGATTTGTTCATGTCACCATACATTTATCTTCCTTCTGTTGAACAGAATCCTGAGCATCTTTGCATGGCCAATATGCCTGCACCTTCATCTCACCCAATGTTTTGATGATCTAAATGCAAGAAACATGAACATGGTTACCTCTACTTTTGTGTTTGGGAGTCAAAAAAAGACAAGAAGAATACCGTTTTGCTAGTACAAAGCATTTAAGCAGACTGAATTAAAAATCATGCTATTTGAAAAGAAAATCAATAAAATCTGGCCCCTTCTATTTGTCAGCTCATGTTTGAAATGTGAGAGTTGACCTTCCACGTCTATTTACTGCTTCTGTAACAGCTAAAAGCAATCCTCTCTTCTTCCTCATCCTCCTCTGCCTCCCTCCCTTCCACCCTTCCTTCCTGCCTCCTTTCCTACTTTCCTTTCCTTTGGAAAATTTAATAAGAATAAGGACAGCCCAGCAGTATGGTGCATATCTGCAGCTTTCAGGAATTCATCAGAGCCCTGCTTTGCTCTAGTGTTTCTCTGCAGCTTTGAGTAAACTGTTTCAGTTATAATTTGCTCGTCTGCAAAAAGTGAACAATGTACATGTGGCCTTTATAGAAATCTTGTGGAAATCCATGAATTCAATAAATAAAGGAGTTAGACTGTAAAAACAGAGGGCTGAAAGTAATGTCTAAAATTAACAAACTCACTTTAATACAGCCATGTCATGCAACCCTGCTTATTCATACACCACCTCACACCTTAAAATTATTTTTACTCACTCTTTCTACCAAAAGGCTGTTCTACAACTTCAAAACACAGAAAGCTAGCATATATGTTTTAATTTTAAACTAAAATTGAATTTTATTCAATCCATTTTTATGTTATCTGTTAGTTTATTTTCTTAAAATTCCAGTCTCCTATGTATTATCATTTATCATTGGATTTATAGGCTGAAATTATAAACCCCTCTCAGCCTTCATACAGTTAAGCCAAATTCTTTTAGTCTGAACTTTAGTGTAAAACTGCCTTTTTTTGTTGTTGTTGTTGTTATCAACATATTTGTTGTGATATTTCTGAACATTTCTTGGAAAGGGGTGACCACCATGGGCTGCCAACTTCAAGATGAAACTACACAAGCACATAGTACTTGAAATCTTGCCTGACAAATAGAAGCCCAAGATTACATTAATCTCTTTCACAGGTGCATTACACTGGTTATTCATAAATATTTTATGATCTGTTAATATATTAAGTCTTCCTTTTTTTCTGTTATTTCTAATCGATAGCCTAGCAGTTTATAGAATTATCAGTTCTAATCCCCAAAGAGACTTTGTAGACCTAAATTTCACAGCACTTTTCATTTAGTTCTCAATAGCATTAGTTTATTTTTATCACGGTCCTTCCTTCATGTTGATGGTACCTCAAATTTTGCTTCATAGGGAAAGCCAAGGGATATTCATCCCATTTAACCTGAGTCATCCAAACATCAAGCATGTGTTCTTAGTCACTTTTCTTATCCAACATAGGCTTTAAATTATGTTAAAGGACCTATGTGCAGCATACACAACAAGTAGCCTAAAGCCTGGGAGTGAAGATGACCAATATGGATGTTAATGATTCTGCTCCTCAACTCTTCACTGACTGTAAGGAGGAAACCTAGGTAATTATACCAAAATTGCAGATGAGTTCTGAATGTTCAAAATGAAATGAAATTAACTTTAACCTCCATTACCAAATTCACACTTCTGAGGTCAAAATCACAAATATAAATATTGTTAGTATTAGGCAACAGACTGCTCCTTGAGTAAGTGATTTTATATGAGTTCCCTTGCAACACAGTTTCTTATCACTTCCTTCATTGTGGTTACCTTTCTGGTGAAGACTGTACTCTTTTGAATATCTGTTCTAATTCTTCAGTGTCATTTAGCTGATAATTTAACTGGTTAAATTAGCTTTACCTGAAGAAATCTGTAATAAGCATGCAACACAGACAAAGATTTTCACTTTGTTTCTACAGAAAAGAGGCTTGTTATGCATTATTTGTACAGTACTTAGCCCATTGACTTCTATGTCTAACTCCTCTAAACATTTGTGCAATCTTAATTTGATGCTTTTACTGATTTATATTTCACTATTCATACAGAGGAATTGCAAGACCTAGTTAACATCTAGAATTATGTTATAGAGAGCTGCAAATCATCCTGGTTGCATTAATGGATTTGGTTCAAAACACTGTTTATTGCAAAGAGTAATTCCACTGAATAATTTATACAAGTGCCTTGTAGGTGAATTCATCTCACCTGACTTAAGGCACTTACCTGGTGTGTCTAACTGAAAAGTGAATATTACTCCATACTCAAAAAGAGGAAAAGAGGCAAGTCTTAACAATAATTGACCACTTTAGACTTTTAATTACTTACTCGAGTACTTACAGGACTTTTCTTGCATCATTAACTTTGGGGATAGCTTAGAGTGATTTGACTTCTAACTTAGGTGCCACTATTAAATTTCTAAAGTTTTCTAAGGTGAAATGAAGCTTCTAGAGAGAGGAAAATCATATTTTTATACAATTAGTAGGGCAATCAGGGTAATTTGGGGACAGATATGCTCTACATACCTGGAGTATATCCTTCATGCTTCAAAATGCATATCTTATGCCCAAAATCATTAAGTATAGAGAGTTGGGACAAGATTTTCACAGGGGAAAGTCTGACTATGTCTATGGAAGGGTTATTGTACCTTTCTCTGAAACATCTGGCACTGGCCAATATTAGCAACAGAAGACTGGACTAGATGGACTGCAGGTCTGATCTGGTGTGGCAGTTCCTATGTTCCTGTGTTCTTCCTCCACCTGGTGCAAGGGCAAAACTGTCAGGTATAATGAGGAAATCTTTATTCAGGTCCCCGGGTAAGTCTGTGGAGTTGGCAATTAAAAAATCATCTTTCGAAAAACTCGGAGAATTTTTCCTCTTTTACTGACAAAATATACATTATCTAGACTGAAATTTCCCCAATTCTTTCCCTATTTGCAATTGAGTAATTTACTACAGATAGATGAAAAGGACATTTTCAGAGAAATTACAGCTACTATTATTCTAAATTATTTTTATTATTATCATGCAGTCATGGGGTAGGCTTCATTGTCTATGTACTACATTAGTATAGGAAAAACACATTTTTGTCTCTTAAAAGCTCACATCTGGATTAACTTCCTCTACTCTTAGATCCCTATCTGTAATTCCAAAGTGAAGTGCCTACTTGTCTTGGAACAGTTATTAATGTAGAGAAATAAGGACTTCCAGATGAAGGTTCAGGTTTGAACTTGGCCCTGACCTCCCCTTGCCCTGGTAGTGCATTTTTCTTTTGTTGACAACAAAGGTACCTACGTATGACTACAAACCAAAATTAAGAGACCTTTTTAAATGAATGCTGTTAGAAAGGATGAATCCAGGTTTCATAATCTAAGTACAATGGAAAACACAGAACTTGAAACCAATAGACAAAGTAATACAAGAAAATTAGCCACCATTTGGCATGTACTGATCTCAGTACACCAGCAGTATAACTGTTTTGCAGGTTTTTTTGTTTTTAAGAACTGCAACACAGGAAAACTGAAGGTTTTCCCTCTGCCCCTCTGGATCGTACCTGTAATTACTTGTAATTTGGTGAAGAATGGCACAAAAGAATGTGGCATTTTGTATTTAGAAAATTTTCTGTTGCCTAACTGTAGGTATTTATTACTGTTTGAGATGTCCTAGAGTATCTGCTGATGCTTCAAAAGGTGCAGTCCTCCTGCAGGAGCTTCATTATATCCACCATTCCCATGGAGCTGTCTCAGAAAGCCTGGATCGTGTCTTTGCCAACTCTGCCTGAGGTTCTGGTACTTTAAATTTTCATTTTTCACAATCTCTTATCATAGCTATGTCTGCTGCAATTTTGTGAAATAGTTACCAATTAAAGGATAGATGAAGTTATTCTGACTTTGTCACTTAACGGAGTTATCTAATTGAGGCATACAGTCATCCTAGTTTCCCATTACATTCAGTGGAGAGAAAAAAGGCACCTGCAGATGCTGTGTCAGATCTAAAATAAGCTGAATTGTCTTTTAGAGGTGCTTATTTCTTCTTTCCATTGACAGGAGAAAGAACACAGCTGAACAGGAGCCTAAATTTAGTGCTCCCAAGAAGCGAATGGGATATTAGGAAGGATAAATCTGGCTATAACAGTTGCATTGTAAGGTCAAGTGCTAAAACTCATCACCCTGATGGAAACAGTGAAATGGAATTACACTTCTTCAGTACATTGTTCCCTCTTCCTCTCATCTTCCTCTGTGTGAGTTTCTGGCTGATCACTTTTTCTTACCTTACTTGGTTTGCTGTCTTAACTATTTGCATCCCTAACAAATATTGCCAAAAGGAAGCAAATTTTGTTGGTGACAGTCCAGCATCTTTCATTTGATCTTAAATGCCAAAGTTGGAGTGCAATACAGGCTGAGCAAGGTCTGTGGAATGCAGGGGGTAGAGAGTGGGGCAAGACTTAGTGGCAGTGAAATGGATTATCCATTCAAAAATCTAACCTTAGGTTTTGAAATAGACAATGAAACAACCAAAATACTCCGTACCAAATTTGACTAAACTCCAAGTAGTAACAGTGTAGTCACATTACCTTGGGTTCTGCCCAGAGAGAAGGAAAAGGAAGCTCAGGATGACATACTGTTCAGTCAATATCACTGTTTCAAAAGTAGACACAATATGGGTAATAGAAATGCAAGGTCATTAGCAAACAGAAGACTATAATAACTAAACTGTGATTCTTGATCAAAACTGAAGTATTTTTATTATCACTACTGTTGGGTTTTTTTGATTCACAATGGAAATGAGACTTTGTTTTCTGTGTATCAAATAAATAAAAAAAAGATAAAGAGCTAATAAAATAAGAGGTAACATATGGAGTGTGGCACTGGCTGCATAAAGATTATGGATTTTATTATTTGTTGAAATGGAAATGTCAGTGTAATCTCATGGGCTGATGCCATGGAAATTCCATTGGATTTTCCATGTTGGTGATGCATTTATACAAGCCTTTTGGATTAAAAATGTGCAATATAGTATTAACCCATTAGATTGTCTGTCTTGTATTTACTAGATTTCAATATTCTGCCAATGTCAAAGAACAGTGTTTGTATACACACTTGGATTATTGAGAGAAAAAAGCAGTCTCAATCAGTATTCATTTTATAATTATTTGTTGTTTTCTAAAAATTCAGAGACTTCTGTGAGAGGAGGAGATAGCCTCTGACTCACTAAGACTGAAAGTGCACTCTTCTAGTTCTTAGTCCCATTATCAGGGATTCTGAGGGACACTGCAACTTCCAGTAAAACACTTGTTCTTTCTGGTTTTGTTTTTTGTTTTTGTTTTTTGAGGGAGGGTGCCTTTCAGCTTACAGCTATTTACATATTTATTGAACAAATCATATTGCATACAAGATTTATGAAAGAAACCTACTTACAGATGCACGTGAGTACAGATGGGGGCTTATGTTTCCAGGTTGCCTTTAGAGGAAAGAAATGTTGCAGATGTTGAACAAGCACAGTGTTCACATGTAACAGTTCAATACTGTGGAATAAATCCTTTCGTTTCCCATTCAGGAGTGGCACTCACCTCTCATAACTTTTATAATCTTATTCAAATCATGGGTGTATTCTCCCTTGATGGTCAATAGAAAAGGTTAGAAGCCACCATAAAGAGATTCAACTTGTAAGGCTAGATCCCTGTTTTAAATTGACAGAAGTCTTCCTGTAGACATCCCTGTCTCCTGTCATTGACTATAAAGGGACTCTTGATCATTATTTCAGTCTTGGCAACTGATATTGACATAGGTAATCCTAAAAATTAAGGGATGAACTCCAAAGCAGTTTATGCCTTTAATGTAAAATGTACTAAACCCCCACCCCCCACCCCTAAAAAAACCAAACCCAAACCCAAAAAAAAAAAAAAACCAACCACCAACCAAACTAAAAAAAAAAAATCTAGATTGTTTGGCAAAACCTCACTAAAACATTCCATGTCACTAATGGCATGTTTGACTTCGGTGAGATACACAGTAGGCACCAGTCATGTTATTGATGCCAGACTAAAATATATTCAGAAGTATTATTTGTTTATCATATTATAAGAACAGGATAGAGTTGCAAAGCAGAGGTGAGGTGAGGTGAGGTGAGGAGAGGAGAGGAGTAAAAGCAATATAGTAAAAGAAAGTGCACACTGAAGAAAATCAAAAGATTGGATTCAAGTAAGTGTGTCAAACCTTAAGGGAATATAAGGAACAGGAGAGGAAACAGAAGAAAAAGAACTGAATTGCTGAGGTGGGCTTCTATCCTGCCTTGAAAACAGGATCTGAGAAAGTCAATGTAAATAAAGAAGATACACCTAGTTTTGTAAGAACAGAGTATTGATGAGATGGAAAAGGCATAACCTGGGTTGTAAAGCAAGAGAAAAAGTTTAACCTCAGCCTTTCCTGTGATTCATGGGAGTGGGAATGTAGGTCATGATGTAAGGCACCAGAGGGGAGGGAGTTTCAGAAGCAAATTATTCGGGATGACCCCATATGTTGGTAAGAGGTTTGCAAAGGAAAAGGTATTTTTCAAGGTGTTGTAACCCACAGCATAAACAGAAAGGGTGGTATGCAAATATTGATGAAGATTAAAGGCAACCAAAGACAAGGTACTGAATTATAAGAGCATTAAGGTTTCTGGCTTCACTACCAAAGACAATAGTGGATATCCACTCCTCACTCCTCCCCAGCTGGACAGTTTTAATGTAAAAAGATGAAAGTCTGAAGAATTCCTACAACACTGCTTCATAAGAAGTATGCCAGTTTTCCCTGGGGCCAGCTGAGAGACAGCTTTTACCATACCAGGGCTTTGCAAGTCCACAAAATACCTGATACAGTGATATTCATAATAGCCACCTCCTCAGGTGCATTAGTAACATCTGCCCTTTCAAATTGTCATCTAACCACCCCAAGAGAGTCAAAATGTCTACCAAGACTGTCAGATGCCGGTGCTTAGCTTACAATTAAATTTTAGGAAAAAAAAAAAAAAAAGTAACTTTTAAAAATAAATGCATAGAGTGAATTGTTCAAGGGAAAATGGAAGATGGTTTTGAAGACATCCAGACAGAAATGTCTTCTGCCTGTGTTTAGCCATCTGAGTCGGTGCTTAATGATATACATTCATCAACAGGTTATACACCGGTGTTAGGTAAGTGAGACCCATTTTGATTTTTTTGACTGGCTCATCTGAGGGACAAGGACTACATTTCAATGCTTCTGTGGACTTTACAGTCAACCATACTGTCTAAAAAGCATTACTAGCTTTACTTAGGTAATTAAATTGCTGCTGTAAATATTGATATTATTGGCTACGTATGGAAATGCTATTTAGACAGATAACTCTGGAAACACAGAAGTAGCTACAGAGAGGCAAGGTGATCTCTCTAATTCCACAAAGTGCTGTAGTGTTACCATCAGAATACACACAAGCCTAGGGCTCTAATCACTTTGCAGTACTCCTTGACTTAGATCATTTGCACCTTAAAACTGGTAGATTTTGTTTCATGCAAAACCACTGCAAAAGGTTTCACTCTAATTATATTTGAAACTTCTTTTTGTTTTCCCATTCAAGACTGTTTCAGGCTGTGTGACAGACTAGAACACTGGATGGAAAATTCAGTATTTGCAATTCAAATTCCAAGCGAAGATTTTAATGCTGAGTACTTGTGGATATCATTTAAAAGGCCTGTAGAGTTAAACAACGTAGAATTTTCCTATATGTTGTGAACTGACTTTACAGATATTATTCAGTTAAGATCTGGAGATGATATTAATATTGTGTTTATGCATAAAACTCACAACAGGCAAGTATTTGTAATTTCAGCATTTAGTTATCTCTTATCCATTAACAAGAAGCAAAGCAAACATCTCCCCCTTATATGCACGCCCCGAGCTAAGCAGGGGGAATGGAAAAGGTTTTTAGAATTACAAATAGAACCTTTAAATTGTAGAAACTTGCTAATTTTGTTTTTGAAAACCATTGCAGACTGCTTTCTCTGCCAGTTGTTATGCAAATCAAAGTCCCAAGCTAAAAAAAAAAGGGGAAAAAAAAAAAAAAAAGGAAAGAGAGACAGACAGAAAGAAGGGGATGGGGGGGGCGGGGATGGGACAGAGAACAGGGAAAGAGAATGGAAGTAATCTTGCCATTAATTTAGTGAATTTCAGAGATCAGGAAGAAATACTGCATATTTAAATATGCAAATTGAAGCAAAACTTACCTTGATTTAAAAAAAAAAAAAAAAAAAGGAAAAATGGGGGGGGGGGCGGGGGAAGAAGTGGAAGTAGTATAGAATCATAGAATAAAATCGGTTGCAAAATATCTCTGAGATCATCAAGTCCAACTGTTAATCCAGCACTACCAAGTCCATCTCTAACCCATGTCCCTAAGCACTGTGTCTACCAATTTTTAAACACCTCCAGGGATGGTGATTCCACCACTTCCCTGGACCGCCTCTTCCAATGCTTGACAACCCTTTCAGTGAAGATTGAAATTATTTCATATTTTCCACTCCAGTTTCCCCTGGTGTCACTTAAGGCCATTTCCTGTTCTTCTGTTCCTTGTTATCTGGGAGAAGAGACCAACTCCTGCCTACACCCTCCTTTCAAGTAGCTGTACAGAGTGATAAGGTCCCCCCTGAGCATCCCTTTCTCCGGGCTAAACACCCTCACTTCCCTCAGCTGCTCCTCATCAGACTTGTGCTCCAGACCCTTCACCAGCCTCATTGCCCTTCTCTGGGCACGCTCCAGCACCCTAAATTCCTTCTTACAGTAAATGATCTAAAACTAAACACATTATTTGACTGGGCAACCTCACCAGTGCCCATTACAGGGGGACAATCACTGCCCTGGTCCTGTTGGCCACACTGTTTTTTGGTACAAGTCAGGATGCTGCTGGCCTCCTTGGCCACCTGGGCACACGGGGGGCTCATGCCCAGCCAGCTGCCGACCAGCCCCCCCAGGCCCTTTCCCCCCAGGCAGTTCCCAGCCCCCTGCCCCAGCCCGCAGCGCTGCGGGGGCTGGTGTGACCCACGGGCAGGGCCCGGCACTGAGCCTGGTTGAACCTCACACAACTGGCCTGGGCCCATCGCTCCAGCCTGCCCAGATCCCTCTGCAGAGCATCCTGCCCTCCCGCAGATCAACGTTCCCCCCAGCTGGGGGTCACCTGCAGACTGAATGAGGGTGCCCTCGATCCCCTCGTCCAGATCATTGATAAAACATCATCCACATCATCATTTTCCTGGCCCTCATGTTCCAGAGCTGCATACCTATTCTATAGGGGCACCTGTGAAGGTGAAATAGGCTGGGGGGCAATTTGCCTGCTGCCCCGAGCAGGGAACTGTTTCCATTCCACCCCATCACTTAGGACCCCTCCATCTGCCTGGAGGTGAGTAGGTAGGGGAGCCTCCGCTTCTTGTGATGTGTCCATGTGGTGCATTTGTCCCAGTGATGGTAGAGAGCGGCTCCACCAGTCCCTCTCACGCTCCCTGATACTCCTTAACCTTTCTATGTCCTCTTTCAGCTCTGCCACCAGGCTGAGCAGACCCTCACCTGGTCGCCCCTCACATGGGGGTACCTCTGCTGCTCTCTGGTAGCAGTGACAGGCTCAGGCAGCCCCTGTGGCCCTGACCTGGGCAGCTGCCTGTCTACATGGGAGCTCTGTCTGGGTCGCTGCGTGCCTCCTGGCCCTGGCTTTTGGCTGAGTGGAAACCACGGCTCGGTTTCTTGGGGGGGGGGGGGGGGGGGTGATGACCACTACTGGGCCTCGCCTCTTTGAGCCATTAGGGGGACAGGGCCTTCCCTGCATGCCCTCCCTGCACCAGCTGCCGCCCCATGCCCTGGCTGATGTGCCGTGCCCTGGCTGCCCGCTGTGTCGCCTGCACTCCCTGGGGCTGCTCTTGTACACGTGGGCGTTTGGCCGCCTTCACTACTGACCCCGCACGCGCTGAGCCACAGCTGCCGCCCATCAGGGTCTCAATGCTTCCCACTCGGGGGGGTCCTGGGGCACCTTCTCTTTCTCTGCCCTCACTTCTTGGTTTTGCTGGTTCACAGGAAGCTCCCCACGGTCCCTCAGCGTGATCCTCCACTCAGGAGGACCTCTGCCAGACTAGCATCCCGCAGAGACCTATGAAGTAAGTTTTCAGAAACTTACTTTCAGAAACTTTCATGGAAAATATGTGAATTCACCAATTCAATTTTGAAAGTAGAATATGAATTTCAGTGTGCAAATTGTGAATGTATATTTTCAAATATTAAAGATTCATCTTTCATGCTGGTCTTCATAGTTTTCGAAGCCCTAAATAAAAATTAAGAGTAATATTCTTTCTTGTATGAGAATCCAGAATATGGGTTTTGTACTCCTAAATCCCACTAAAGCCCTCAAAATAGGATTTAAGAGGGACTTATGTGGCTCATAGGCAATACGTAGCTGGGAGCATTTCACCCAAAGGGATAAAGCATATTAGCATTACTTCTGCAACTAGTTTCACTACAGTCTCTTGGACTAATTACCTAAGATGAGAGTCCTTGCTTTATATAGTCTTTTAGTCTGGCAAGACAGTTCATTTAGAAATACTAAATATTACAACAAGACAAGGAATTGGATATGCCATTATGGATTTGCACAGTCAGATTTACAGGCGAAGCTGCATACAAGAACACTTATTGCAAAATTTGGGACTAATGAGTTAACCAATCTTCTGAGCATCTCTGAGAGATAATCAAGTATTCCCCCCCGCCCATTTATAGACATGAATACGGAAACAGTGAGGCCACAAATTGCTCAGTACCAAATACCGAGAGTCTAGACTATTGACTGAGCCTGAGTGAGGTGCCTCCCCACAGATGGATACTTTTGAATTAAAGGAAGAAATTAGAACAGCATTCACAATTTGTTTTCACTTAGCATAATAAATCAGTTGAAAATATTACTTCAAACAAAGATAATAAGAAGTCAGAAACTTCAACTGGCCAATCACCAAATTAAAGGACTGCCCTAGTACTTGAAAGAAAAATAAAGAAATTCTATTATTTATTCAGATTTTAGTAAAGTGATTTTTCAGCTTTCTGTGTCTCAATTGGAAAGCTCCTCCACCAGCTCCCTCAGTAGCCTTGAGTGGATCCCATCCAGCCCCATAGACTTGTGGACTTCTAAGTGGAGCAGCAGGTCACTAACTGCTTCCTCCTGGACTGTGGGGACTTCATTCTGCTCCTCATCCCTGTCTTCCAGCTCAGGGGGCTGGGTTCCCAGAGGGAAGCTGGTCTTGTTGTTAAAGACTGAGGCAAAGAAAGCATTAAGTACCTCGGCCTTTGTGGCAGTGTTCCCTGCTGCATCCAATAAAGGATGAAGTTGATCCTTGGCTCTCCTTTTGTTTCTAATGTATTTGTAAAAATGTTTCTTGTTATTTTTTACAGCAGTGGCCAGCCTGAGCTCTAGCTGGGCTTTTGTCCTGCAGAATTGCCTGCCCCTTCTTCCAAAGGTGGAAAACTCTCTTTTTTCCCCCCTGAGTTCCAGCCAAAGCTCTCCGCTCAGCCAGGCTGGTGTTCTCCCCTGCTGACTTGTCTTTCAGCATATGGGGATGGCCTGCTCCTGTGCCTTGAAGACTTTCTTCTTGAAGATTGAAGAATGTCCAGCCTTCCCAGACCCCTGGGCCCTTCAGAACTATCTCCCAAGGGACTCTGCCAACCAGGCTCCTGAACAGGCCAAAGTCAGCCCTCCAGAAGCCCAAGGTAACCGTTCTGCTGACTCCCCTCATTAATTCTTTGAGAATTGAACACTATCATCTCATGATGACTATGCCCAAGACATCCTCTGATCACTACATCACCCACCAGTCCTTCCCTCTTGGGAACCAGCAGTTCCAGTGGGGCATCTCCCCTAGGGTGCTCAGTGACCAGCTGTGTCAGGCAGTTCTCTTCCACACACTCCCAGAACGTCCTAGACTGTTCCCTCTCCTCTATGTTGTATTTCCAGCAGATATCTGGTAGGCTGAACTCCCCCATGAGAACAAGGGCTAGTGACCTTGAGATTTCTCCCAGCTGGTTGTAGAATGTTTCATCTGTCTCTTCATCCTGGCTGGGTGGTCTATAATAGACTCCCACCAGGATATCTGCCCCGTCGGCTTTCCTTCTGATTCTTAATATAATTTAATTGCAAGAAGCCATGTTGTTTTGCACAGCATGTGGGAGGTTAATCCAAAATTCAGGAACACAGGAAAACGTGTAAGTTTGGAAGGGTACGTGAATTCTCAGTGGCACACTTAGTGGTCTGGGCTCTTCAAGTGAGAAATATTTTATATTTCGCCACTCAGGACCTATTCAAAGACTAATTTCTATGTTGGGAAAGGGGGATAATGATTCCTGTTCAGAAAAAGTGACATCTGAAACATTTATTTTACCTCTGACTTATGGTGAAAGTTATCCTGGATGAGAATTTACAGTTTTTCCCATTCAGGGGAAGCTACATCTTTCACACCCTCACTCCATTCTCCTTTTCACCTGTGGTGATCTTCAAAACTTCATCAGTCTGATTCATGTTATCACTAGATTAAGTTCCAGGTAAGTAACACATTCTTTCCCACGAGGCAGCTATTTGACATTTCTTCCCTTGTAATCTTCCCTGGCCAGAGATTTTGATGGACCTTCAACAGCATCTGGGTAACAACATACCCATGGAATCACAATGTATGATATACTGTAAAAGCCTGTAGCTATCTTAAAGTACAGAATACCAAATTAATAAACCAGTGCCCTAAACCCACCAGTTTTCTCTGCATATCAGCTATCCTTTGAGTTCCTTTATCAAGCCTTTTACCTTTGCTTCCTGAAACAATTCCCAGATATTAAAATTTGTGTTTCATCCTACTTGCTTAGCTCCATATGTATTATTTTCTGAATGCTGTAGGCAACATCTTAGCATTTTACAGTTTAGTAGAGTTCAGCTAATGAAAGATGTAGTTTTATCAGATGGATGTTTTAAAGTCCTGAAGGAAAGATCTTTCACAAAGACACCAAGATTAGTGTAGAGACTAGTTGAAAAGTAAAGGAGATCTGGGGTTGTTAATTTTTGTGTAAGAAAGCCCATTAAGTCTCTGGCAGGGATGAAAAATTGAACACCGGTTGCTCTTTTAGACATAAAGTTAATTACACCAGCAGATTGTCAACAGCCATGCTGAGCATACATACCTCTTCCATACAGCACTCCGTGCAACAGAAAATAACATGGCTCCTTGCAAGGGAAGATGTTCAACCACTTTGGGGAAAAAAAAAAAAAAAAAAAAAAAAGATTAAGTAAATTTTAGGAAAATTTAAATAAATAAGAAACTGGGCTCAGTTAAACCTGTCTGATTGCTGTTAAGAGTGCAACTAGATTCTTTGAAATGCAATGTGTTTTTCTGCATTCCTGAGAAGGGGGTGATGAAGTACCTGGTTTGATATGCTAGAAATTTCAGCATGCAAAGTCATAACATGGTCATCTTCTGGAAAAAATGTCTTCATGAATTTGCAGCAATTTGTCTCTGAAATCCTGAATTTGCTCTATTCAGGAAACTACAGGCTTGTCAGCCTGATCTTGGTGCCGGGGAAGGTGGTGGAGCAGATCATCCTGAGCGCCATCACACAGCATGTGCAGGGCAGCTGGGGAATCAGACCCAGCCAGCGTGGATTTATGAAAGGCAAGTCTAGCTTGACAAACCTGATCTCCTTCTACAACAAGATGACCTGCCTAGTGGATGAGGGAAAGGCTATGGATGTTGTCGGCTTAGACCTTAGTGAAACCTTAGTGTGCCCAGGTAGTCAAGAAGACCAACAGTATCCTGGCTTGTATCAGAAATTCTGTGGCCAGCAGAACCAAGGCAGTGATTGTCCCCCTGTACTTAGCACTGCTGAGGCTGCACCTAAAATACTGTGTTCAGTTTTGTGCTCCTGACTCCAAGAAAGACACTGAAGTGCTGGAGCGTGTCCAGAGAAGGACAATGAGGCTGGTGAAGGGTCTGGAGCACAAGTCTGATGAGGAGCAGCTGAGGGAGCTGGGGGTGTTTAGTCTGGAGATAAGGAGGCTCAGAGGGGGCCTTATCACTCTCTACAGCTGCCTGAAAGGAGGTTGTAGGTAGGTGGGGGTCGGTCTCCCAGATAACAAGTGACAGGACAAGAAGAAACAGCCTCAGGTTATGCCAGAGGAGGTTTAGATTGGATATTAGGAAAAAAATTCTTCACTGAAAGGGTGGTGAAGCATTGGAACAGGCTGCCCAGGGAGGTGGTTGAGTCACCATCCCTGGGGGTATTTGCAAGATATGTAGATGTGATGCTTTAGGGACATGGTTTGCCTAACTTGGCAGTCCTGAGTTAACATTTGGACTTGATGATCTTAAATCTTTTCCAACTTAAAATGATTCTATGGTTTTATGATTTGTATTGAACTATTAGCACATAAATAATCTCAAAAGAGTTAGTGAAGCGTGTTATGAATTTATAGCTAGAGAGCACAACAGGTACATCAGTGAATTTAATCCCTATGGCCAAATCCCATGTCCAGTGAAGCCAAATAAACAACCACATCAAGCATGAGATCAAGCCCTAATGTAAGATGTAAACACAATTAAGACCAGACTGTATTCTTGTCAGAGCTATTGTGCCTGGCTATAGGAAAGAAAAAGAAATTACATGCAAAGAAATGGGAACAGAATGAAATTGAGAAAGCCTATTTTTTCAATTTATTTTTTAGGTTAGGAATAGGTATAAAATCCCGTTTTATATATCTCAGTTTGTCTGAATCTTTCAAAATTCAGTAGCCATTTTCCAGCTGCTTTTTACAGCTTCACCTTCACAAATAGATAATTTTGCTGTGAATTCATAGTGTATGGTACATTATGCACACAGTGGTAATTGTAATTAATTCCAAAGGTATTTCTAAAGGCTCAAATGATGTGTCCTGCATTCTCAGAGCAATATGCCCTAGTTTCCATTCTAAACAACACTTTGGGTTTGTTTGGTTGTTTTTTCTTGATATGCTTTTGGTTTTGGTTTTGAGAATTTTTTTCCCAAGCTGCTTTTGAAAAAGTCAAAGGGAATTTTCCATACAAGAGAAAAAGTGGTTTGCCTCATCATTCTTGTTTCTATTACAGAATGAGCTAGCACCAGACCCATAATGGTGAAATAAAAACTTATCTAAGGGATCCTTTTAATAAAGCAGCATGTCTCCACCCAAACATTGCTGTAAGTCAGCATGTAAAGGTAAGCACATAAAGGACAAGGATTTTAATAGTCTAAGTGTAACTGTCTGACACTAAGTATTCCGATTTTAAAATGTTGACCTGCAATTTTCTTTTTTTCCTTCACCTGCTGGAACCAGTGTTCTTTCCTAGTTTGGATTTTGAATCATCTACAAAACAAAAGACCCAATCAACTATTACATAAATTGATTTTATATACTGAAATACTTAGCAAATGTGGAAATAGAAGGCTTTCTTATATAATGATCTATGAATATTTAACAGAGGCCCTTAGCTGTTATGCATTTATGGATATTTCCATATACTACTTCTCCAGCTATGTTGCTGGGGTATTGAAGAGAAAAAAGACCTAATTAAAAGTAATCTAAATTGGTTAAGAAATGCAAGAGAAAATCTAAATAAATCCCAGGATTGCCTGTACTAGCTAGTGAATAAAAATAGTTATTTTTAATAGACACGTAAGAGATTAATAGAAATGTCACATGTGATTTTGGGGTTTGCAGGTCATGGAATTTAGTGATGTAGTCTGTTCCTCTCATGAGCTAATGCATATGTGAGCTCAGTACACATACATAAATGTGCACATCTGTATTACTGTGTATCATCACACCCAAAATCCTCCACTTTAAAAAACGTAGAAAACAAGGAAGCACCATTCATTTTCATCCAGTCAACAAACAGACATGGCAGAGCATGAATTCACAGAGTAACTGCAGCAAGATGATAGCTGGATGTCAAGTGCTAAGTCATTTCCTATGACACATCACAGTTGGTCCATGATGAATAGATATCTTTCACACAGCCTTGCCCGTATCAAAGTTAGATACCTAACTAAACTAGCTATCCAAGTCTGAGGTGAGCTCTTCTACAAAGATCTAGAACTCAAGAAAGTGACTAGTTCCAGGCACTGAACTTTCTGGTGTCTGAAACTCCATGAGCCGGTTACCACCCAAAATGACTAAAAAAGGGTGTTGATTTAATTTGTATTGTGAGAAGTATTAGATTTGATGTAGGTATGCCATGAGAAAAAAAAAAAAAATGGCACACCAAAATTTATTAGACATATAATTTATTAGTTGTTAATTACTTGCTTCTCTTTATTAACATATTACACCCCAGAGAATAACTCTGAGGTAGGTAAATTAGACTAGGCTTCCTTTGCTGATGTGTAATTTGCAACACAAAGAATGTAAATAATGAGCAGAAATGGGAATGGAAGTTAGTGCCCTGACAATGATAATTTTACCCAAGTATTGCCTTTGGGGCTTAAATATGTGCAACAGAAATCACAGCAGGAAAGCAGAAGCTGGAGGGAATATATGAGAAACAAGAAGGCACAAAGGAGAACCAGGTCTAAACAGGGCAGGATGTAGTCATAAAGAAATAGGAAGGCTTCACTATGTCTTTGAAGAAGGAAAGGGAAACAATCAGACAAACCCTCTTTAGAAATGTCCCGCAGGTATCAACAGGAACATGAATGTTGCACACGAGTAGGCTGGCACTGTGGCAGAAGCACAATCCCACTTACATTACATGCCTAAATTAGAAGGCAACTTTTTCTGGTCAACAGAGAGACAAGCAATGTCTCCCAAAGAATGATTCTGAGCACTGCAGAAGGAGAGTCTGATTTCATCTCACCTGCCTTCAGATGTTTCAGTGTGTTATTTGGATTGAAGGGTGCCATAGCTGCTGTCCTTAATAAAAAGAGAGTGGGAGCTGTAGAGTTTACTGTGAAGACCAGAGGAAATCAGAAGCTCTGTGGGATGATTTACTTGATCTACCTGTTGGAAAGCAGCTGTAAAGACTGCTACAGGGCTAAGACAGAGCCCATGAGACCATATCTACCAGATACCTTGGCTCTGGTTCTCCTCTTATGTCAACAAGTAGGAATAAATAACACATCTTCTCCTTGGTAT
Source organism: Falco peregrinus (assembly GCF_023634155.1). NCBI lineage: Eukaryota > Metazoa > Chordata > Aves > Falconiformes > Falconidae > Falco > Falco peregrinus. Next base: position 78,888,373 of record NC_073739.1, read on the forward strand.
CCAGTGATAGGACATGTGGGAATTGTTCAAGGCTGCACCAGGGGAGGTTTAAACTGGACATTAGGAAGTATTTCCTTGCTGAGAGGGTGGTCAAACACTGGAACGGGGTTCCTAGAGAGATGACTGATACCCCAAGCCTGCCAGTGATTAAAAAGCATTTGGACAACGTTCTTAACAAGATGCTTTAACTTTTGGTCAGCTCTGAACAGATCAGGCACTTGGAGTAGATGTTCCTTGTAGGTCCCTCTCCAACTGAAATAGACTATTTATTCTATTCTGTTCTGTTCTGTTCTAACTTGATTACTGTCACTAAAGTTGCACCAATGTAAAAATGGATGTGAGAAGAAACACAGGTTCTGAGTATCTTCATAAGAAAAAAAAATGTTTGATACAAGTATATACTTCATACTTATTCCTGTTAATACCAGTGCTTCTGCAGAGTGTGGGTCATGTTGTGCCCTGTGTCATCCTGACACTGCCCTCTACATGAAGGAGAGCATTCATGGATTAATATGACCATGGTAATAATGAAGAGTTTGCCAGAAATTTGATGTTTGACAGAAATATAGTAAAATTGACACATTATATTGATTCAAGATGGAACCAATTCAATCTATGAGAATTTTTCTATTGTCTTCAATAAACATTGAATTGAGTGCAGTGACCTCAAATAATGGTCTGTCTTATGTTTCAGGGCACAAAGGTTAGAAGGTTTATCCTGCAGTTCTTTTATGCTAGGGGAGCAGTCAGTGAGAAAGGAGTAACTTAGATTACGTAGGTGTGAATTTGAAATGGCTGAAGTGGTGAAATTTATCAATATTATTCCAGTTTTGCCTTATTGTAAATAAAAGCATATGTCTTTCTGTCAGGAAAGACTTTTTTCCTTCAGATTTTTGCCTATAAATAAGAATAAATGGGGGGAAATAATAGACATTTAAATAGCAAAAAAATGCATAGCTGAAATCATTGCCCAGATTCCCAGAGAAAATGACAAAAAAAATCTGTTTTTCTTTTGCCCAGATGCCTGTTATCTACTTAATGAGCTGAAAGTATTTCTGGATCTTTTACTTGAATAGGTGATGTATAGGCTGAGATCACTGGTTAGAAAACAAAATAATGGTAGAAAACTGTCTTACAAAACTAATTTACCTGGCACTGAGTCATGAATGACTTGAGAAAATTTCAAATTTAAATGACAAAAGTGGTATGTGCTTATGTGTTTTGTGGATAATATTGAGCATGATGAAATAAAAAAGGAAGAATTTTTGCCAGCTATAATTAACATAAGATAGACTGATAAAGGCACAAAGATATATTCATTCTTTGAGGGAAGGACACAGACTAATTTGAGATGAAGATAATTTCAAAGTTATCAGGATTGTATCTAGGCATTTGGCATTGACAGAAAGAATCTGATGAGCCCACTGATTCATGCCAGGACAAGATAATTTAGTTTTATAGAAACTCTTGTGTATAACATAGCTACAGAAGTTAAATAATCAATAACAGTAGGGAGAGAAAGGAGAACACAGAGAGCAATATATAAGGAAAATATAACTCAATTTTATTTGAAATCTGGGAAGCAAAGTATTTGATAAGAAAGAAAATTACAGAAAAGCTGATTCAAAACTCCAAGACCTGTCCATCTACTTGCTAATTAATTATTTAGGCATTTATCTAGTAAATTTCATGGTTTAAATAGGGGAATAGTCTAGTGATGTTCAGAACACGCTTCAGTGCTTCCATGACTTGGGACTAGAGTCTGCAAAATTGTTTTCTTAAGGAGTAGCTCAGCTTCAAAAGAAAATAGTCAGGAAACTGTGTGAAGATAAACTATGAAGAGAAGGGAGCAGCAGGGGAAAGAAGGACTATATGGAACCTCAAGAGGTCAGAGCTTATACCTGCAGGAGTTATTTTAAACATATTTTTTGGAAGATGGGAGATATCAGGACACAATTTATGCAGCTCCTGAAATACAGCTGAGTCACATGATGCATGAGAATGGTGCCTGCATTTGGGACACAAGTAGGCTGCTAGGAAGAGTCCTCAGCCTAATACCAGACTTCTATACAGGTATAAATATAATTTACCAAATATAAAATAGGTTCACTGTCCTACAAAAGGAAGACTCCTTCATTGCCAGTTCCAGCCACAGATCATAATTCCACATATTCTGTAAAATATAGCATATAGCCAGTGTTAAATATAATATATTTTAAACCTTAGGAAAGTACCTGTGAACTGGTAATTTTTAAAATATTCTGCTTATTTACTTATTTCTCAATAAGTCATATGAAATACCTGCCATACCCAAAACCAGTTATGTTAAGCTGCTTAATGGTATTAAAACTTTAGAGAATAATTGCTTTGGAAGAGTGAAGAAATATGTAAATGTAAAATGCATATGTTCAGACAGAACAAGAACTAAACTACATTCAAAGAACAAGAAAATCCACCATGAAAAATACAGATGTGGGTGTTCAGGAATATATATAATATAATGGAAAACCAATGAATTAAGGACTGAGGTCTGCTCCTGGAAACCACCTGATTCACAAACCACAAGTTATTTCATAAGTAAGATCCTTAATAAAGTATCCTTAGTAAATTAGTAAAGATGTCTTGAAGCCAATGGAAGTATTGTGAAGACTTCAGAAGATGGCTCACAAAAGTGAACTTCTTAAATGTTAGTGCATTAATATCAGCCTGATGGAAATTCTTGTGAGTTTTACCATGACTTTTGATGAGAACAAAGTCCAAACTGATGCCAATGACTTCTGAAAAACCCAGCCAGAGATCTGAGAGAAGCAAGGATGTCTATCACTACATCTCTTCTAATGGTTCTATCCATTTTCTGTTGCACTTGTTCTATCTGCCTGTTTAACTATTTCCCAGCCGGAAAACTGAGAAAATAAAACTGTAGAAAATACACAAATAAAACAGCTTTTCCACCCCCTCCTCCTCACCCACCCACCCCACTCACCCCCAAAGGTATTCCTTCATTTTTTCCCCTAACTTTCCCTTTGGAAGAAAGAGAAAGAACACTCCTATGATCTTATTTAATGTTAACCTGACAATAAATTCTTACTATATTATTTTCTGTAATTCGTCTGGTTTTGGTCTGAGAAGTGTGCTATTTCCCTAAAGAAAAAGTTGCATAGCCTCATAAATCTCACTGTCAGATTCTTAGCACTGATGCTAATTCTGCTTTAGCCCATTTTAATAATAATCAAAATTCAGAGGTAAAAGGGGTAAAGTTTGACCAAGAGTTATTTTTTCTTTTGTATTTCAATGTGTTGACAGAGTCAGAATCCGATATTTTCAAAATTGAGAAAATATTGGGGGAAAGTATCTATGAAATTGTCATGACATTGTGATTAATTACTCAACAAATAAAAAAAAAGAGAAAAGCACAAAAACATTTAAAAATAAAATGTAATCACCTATTTTTTTAACCAACTGCAGAAATATATTGCTAACATGGAGCAATTAGTCATAGAAACATGACTGCAAGGACTGTTCTCTTTCACAAAGTCGAGTCTTCTGCCATCAATGGCAAGATACCAGGTTTTTGATTATCACAGATTTGGTTTTATTTTTTTAAATAAATTTTGCTCTTCTCTTGCTGTTCTGTGACTAGATACCATCTTTGTTGTAAATCCTATACGGAAGTCACAAATTCCCCATGCACATTTTCAGAAGCATCTGTAGGAAACCATTGGAAACATTTAATCTATGCAGCAGGGAGAATAATAGTTTTGGAAATATGAGGTTGGCAAAGTCCTCTTAGCCTTTTGGCTTTGTTTTCTGGTTTGAGTTTGTTTGTGTGTTTGTTTTGGGTTGCGTTGGGTTGGGTTGGGTTGGGTTGGGTGTTTTTTTTTTCCAGCTAGGAATGTCGGAGAATATAATGTCATATGAATCAGAGAACAGTCTTTTGAGACTGGACTCATTTCAGTTCGCTTTTTCTGCAAGGACTGAATTATCTAAGGTTAGTTGGAGGCTTCTATAGTGATTCAGTCAGCATGCAATGGAGACATCAGACATTTCTATATCACTACAATAATATAGGCAGAAATCTGTTGGTGGATATGATAACACTTTGGTCTTACCTGCACAAAACAGTACAGCCAAGAAATTGGACCATTTATTCCTTTTGTACTTCCAGATTATTGTCCACAGACACCTCAGTGCACTGCCTAAATGGCTGATATGCTCCTTTCTGCAGGAAGCTGCATCCTGGAGAGATCTTTCCCTCTGTGCAGTAGAAAGGGGTTTAAACTCAGTCTCCAGAATCAAACGACTGAATTCTGGTGTAATGCAGATCTCTATTGAGTGATATTTTACACCAGTTTGTAGTTCATTTGTTTGATATAATCTGCAAGGATCTCTGAGAATGTAGAGGCTACTGGGTACACGTTTAGTATTTCTACCTTTTTTCCTCCCTCATTTTTCTCTACTCTGCCTCTGTTGTCTTTCTGTATCCATTTGTACACGTGTTGCATGAATGTGTACATTTACTTACATACTTAGGTATTTTCAGCGTTCTTACAAGAAGTGTGGTTTTTATTAAAAATAAATCCTAAGACAAAATTCTGTTGCTCTCAGCCTGAAAAAGGTTCAAGAACAGCTGTGATAGTACCATACATTCTCCTACATGTGGCTGTTTATTCACTTAAAGGTGTCTTTGAAATATTGTCTAATTCCTTGCTCTGTACCACAGTGTTCTTTGCTGCCTTATGGAATGAGTAACAGACTCAATACAATAAAAAGAATTAGAATTAAAATCAATTGGCTTTATTCTTCTCTGTCTTTAAGGAAAATAATGACATAGAACATGCAATATTGTATCATTATCTCTTTAACAATTCTCATAAATTATGAACATATATTTAATTTATTCCTGCCTATCTGGTGCCCTTATTGTGTATTTGTTTGCTTCATTAATGCAATACTCCTCCTTCTTTTCCCTCTAGAAAATAACTATTTATGCCACTAAAGAAGAAACTTTGCTAGTCTATTAAAACGAAATTGGTGGATAGTTGAGATCCAGAGGAAAAGTAAGAAAAATCCTTCCTTTAGAAAGAGAAAAGAGAAAGAAAAATACAGAAAGTACAAGAGGGTCAAAGAGTAAAAGGCAGAATATGTATATACATATGTGTGTGTTTCTATTTGAGATTAAGTTTAAGGAGGTGAGAAACAGCAAGAGAAGTTAATGCACATTCAGTTTTTAAACGGGAGAATCTGTAAGAGCAATTGGCTTCAGAGCCTAAAACATGCATTATTAGTATAGATTTCTGGATGACAAATGTAAGTGATATATTCACCTACTGCATTTATGACCTTTTAAGGCTATCTGAGGATTCTTTTGATAAGACAGCCTGAGAGTTTGGATTCTACAGAGATAGCACTATGATACAAAAGCAAAGGCACTACTGTAACATAGCCTTTGGAAGGGCTATGTTTGTTGCTTGTTTCTATTCTTAAAGATAAGTGAGAATCAGTTAATAAGATTTCGTCAGCCAGGCCCAGGCTGCCTTGTCCTTGTGTAAGATGCAGCCCTTCCTAATGAGCGAGCTGTGCTATTTTGAAAGAACAGAGAACTGACCTTAAGCACACTCAGGCATTGCAAGTATTCCTATTACTATGAGGGACTTTGCACAAACCCTCAAGATCGCAAAAAGCTGTGTTTCGCAAGGCAAGCAGTCTCTCCTGTTGATGAATATTTCACTAACACAGAATAACCTGAGAAAGACAAGTTAAAACATAATATAAAGTATGCAGCCCTATGTATTTTGAACTCTTCTGGTCAGAGCTGCTTGTGTACCTATCCACTGTAAGTATTGCTATCTTAGAAATACCTTCCTTCATCCCACACCACACAGGCACTAAGCAGAGTCCCAAGTTCTTGGGCAAGCCTGAAAAAAGCCCTATAACTTAAAGCAAACAGTGAGGGATGAAAACAAGCCTAGATATGATGATTCGCCATGTAATCCAAAGGTGTAACTGTCACACTGGCAGAAACCTCAAGTCATTGCATTTCTAGCCATGGAAACGGCTTGACCTCCCAAGTAATCAAGGCAAAACTCACTTCAGTCCAGAGTTTTTAAACAGTTCATGAAGGTAGCACTTAAGCATATTTTTAAAGATTGTTTTGAAGACCTAAATGGACTTTAACTAGTTCCAATGACAGCTGAATTTTGTCCCAGCTGCATTCCTTAGTCTTCCAGTAGACCTCGCCAGAGTGAAGCTTTGTCTCATTTTCAATGAGCAAGTTGCATGTGGAGATTTATCACATCTCTAAGTGAGATGTAGGTGAGCAAGTATGTGGAGGCGCATCATGTAGTCACTGCATGTGACAGAGTCAGTACATGGGAAACCTCCTTGAAAAAGAGAGACGTGGAAAAATCCCAAATCCCTACACTGCTGACAATGAGGAAAGGAAGTCTTTTATGGAGTATACTTAGTCTCAGGATGCCCCTAACTTTAGCAGACATCATATCTCCATTGAGAAGCTAGAGTGTGATGTACTGAAAAAAAAAGACAATGCATATCTTAAGAAGCAGTCATTAGACATATGGCGGGTGCATGCACAGTGATCTACTCATGGCTCCAAAACTCCTGTGCAGGACATAAGTAAAAATGTTTTACATATGTCCCAGAGCTCAATGTGTGCATCATGGTTCACCTGATTTTAGCTTAGCAATTGTTTGTACTTGTAGGTAACTGCCTGTTGTACTAGAACGAGTATTTAACTTTACCTACCTTTTCTGTTACCAACAGAAATTGTCAACATGGATACAAAAATGAATGATTGAAAATGAAAGGGGTTCACAACAGGATGCTTAACAGAAAAGCTTGTTGCTGAAATTATTTAAAGTACAACATAAATTGGATTAACTATTTCTGAATCTTCTGAGTAAATGGAGTTTCTATTTTGATACCCGGATTTAATTTTTTTTAAAATTACTGTTTCCTTTGTCTTCTGTAGTTGACACAGTGTTCATCTGAGTTTAAGAAGACAGAAAACACACAGAAAGATGAAATGGGGATCTAAAGTGATGACTTGTTTTAAGAACCAAGGAGTTGATGATTGCTTCAGAAGTGACATGCACTAACTTTGTCCCTCCAGGAGGAAAGAGGCAACAAGGCACCACCATGCATATTTAAGATAGAGTAGATGTAGAAACACAGTGCTATGGCTGGCTTCTTTACTGGAAAACAGGAACAGCTGGCAAACATTTTGCATGAAATATTTAGAAGATACTTCTTTTCTTAACATGAGAATTTTTTTTTATATTTTTGACTGTTTTTCTATTTTCTAAAATCTTTCCCTTCTTTTCCCCCATGTATCTTTATTTCTGCTATTTCTTTTCCTTGTTTAACATTTAAAGAAGCAAATGAGGAGGCTCAGGAGAAAAAACAATATATGAGACTTTTTTCAATGAAAAAGTTAAGACTTCTGTAAAACACCTAACAGATGAAAATATTAACTTTCATTCTGACTGAAAAGTTTTACAGAACTTTTCAACCTGCTTGAATTATATAGTTCATGAGCTATCCAGCATAAGAACAGGAAAAGATTTGTCTGGCTTTTCAGTTCATAAATTTCATCTCCTTGCAATGACAAATCTATGCACTCACACTGAACAGTGGTAATTCCAGAATCGGATACAGACAGTACTGATTGTGCCAGTTGTACTAGAAACTGCCTAAAGACAAGTGTTTTCTACTTAAGAAAGATATGGCACAGCCCAATAAACTTCACTGTGAAGAAACATTTCTAAGATTTCCGATTTCTGAAACTCATCAAAAGTTGTCCCTTCTCCATTTAGATCTCATTACCTGAGATAGTGTTCTTCCCCATCAGGCTCATTTATTTAGCAAAACAGTCCGATGAGAGACTATATTAATTGATCTTTACAGTTTACATTATGATACCAAAGGAGAAAAATAAAACAAAATGGATATTTTACTAGTATATTAAAAAAAAAAAAATCCTTTCCCAGAACAAATGACTGGTTAACTCCTCCTCTTCTCTCACATCTTCAGATTTTTGTATAGAACTATCTTTTTGGGTTTAGATAGAAGTGAGATTATAAATATGAAATCATACACCACAGAAAGATTTTTTTTTTTTTTTAAATACATTCCTCCAAAAAGCCTAAGCCACTTGGTAACATGGATCTCAAAATCAGAGTTTCAATAAGAAAAGTAACAATAATGACAAGTAATGTGATGACTTTTTTTATTGTTACTATTTTAGGAACTTGTCTGGACTGAAAGCTTATTGAAAACCAACACAATTTACCATAGGTGAACTTAACTGAAAATTATATACTTCATATCAGCTTTTCCAAAAGGAAAAGAGTTTTGACAGAATCTTTTTTTTTTTTTTTTTTTTCCTTATTAAGAGCTCTGGAAAAATAGGTTTTATGCATAGCTCAGTTACCACATTTTCTTTGCTAATGAATTCATCACAGTTGTTGCCAGAAATTAAAGCAGATTTAACCTTTCTTATTCTAGTTAATCCTCTTAGCTAAGATTTTGTAAAACTAGAGACTAATGTATGGTTCCTTAACACATGTTAAGATGGTGGAGTTATGCTTTTCCAGGGGATCAGCCCTTTTGAACACCGGGCCGTATATTTGAAATCCTAAATGTTGGGTCTGTTTTGGACTTGTTACATGTTCCACTTGAAGGTTTCACCAGCTGCCAAAGTGTTAAGGTGAGAGAGAGTGCTGATGAGGCCATGATGTTTTAAAGAGAGGAGTTTGTCCAGAATTGTCCACACCCATAATTCCAGAAACTGAACTGAGTTGATGTACTTAATCACTTAAGGACAATTAAGATAAGGGTGACATTTTGCTGGCTGAAATCTCCCATATCTACATTGTTATCCCAAGGGCAGCTCCCAATCCAGACTCTGTTAATCCTTAGGAGGTTGTTGTACCTGGTATGGACATAAAGACCCTCTGCTGAAGCGAGGTCTCCTGCCAGCAAAGCCAGCAGGAGACTTGTTGAACATCACAGCTGGAAGTCACTCTTTCTGCATGGCACACTCATATTGTCCAGAGTCATTTCCTGCCTCTGTATGAAACCATAACAGCACATCTGTAAAAACATTAATTTCTGGAAGGACAGAAAAAAAACTTTGCCTTGGAAATGTGTTAAAAATAGAACCAGCAGTGCAAAGAGCACAGCCACACAGCAGACAACAGTTTGTTTTCAGAAACTGGTACATGAGGGAGATTTGTCCTCTGTCACTGCAGTTTTACAGTCTTTTAGCAGGGCATCAAACAGAAGATTCTAGGAAAATATTACAACAATATTATGCTATTAATATTCAGAACTGGTTCAAACAGAAAAAAAGAATGTTTCCCTTAACATGAGATAAAAGTGGTATTGGAGGATCTGTGTCTCTAAATAAAAGCAAAGTGGGGTGGAAGTTTATTAATTTCTTTCTTTTCCCAATTAAAGAAAAATATTTTTCCCATGATAACAAGCCTGGAAAGAAGCTGTGCTACTTGGTAAACAAGCTTGTACATTGTGTACCATTTTTTTGGCAATTTTTATAGTCCGCTCTGGACACAGAATACTCGGCCTTTGGAGGAGCAATATAGATAAAGACAAATATATGGGCCAGAATTTTGTTCAGATCCTAATTTCTCTAAACTCATTATTATGCAGGAAGACTGGCTGAAGTCATTTAGAAGAATGCCAGCAGCTCTTATCAACATTGCTTTATTTTTCTTTACCGAACATACCACAACTAGGAAGCAGTACTCAGTCATTCCCATGCTTATCTTTCAGTGCCCTTTTCTCCCTCAGGATGCTTGCATCAACCACTGAGCCCAGCCCAGGAAAGTATTTTCCTCACCACCACCTGCTTTCCAAGTGGTAAACATTTTGTGACACTTTGAATGAAACATACCTCAGAATCATAGATGGTGGCCAGTCGTTCATCCACCTGGTTCTTAGCTGTGATGTCTCCTGACCAGGAGATAAACAAAAGAAACCAACTTTCCTGGTATCTGTGCCTTTTGCACCTGCATGCAAGCAGGCTTTGGCATTTTACCCAGACAGAGCTGGGAGGAGATTCAGGTTCAACACACCAGTCTGTCAGGAGGTGCGCACAATCAAATCCCAAGGTGGGTATGTCTTCAAAGCCTCTGTGTAGAGATGTTGCAGGATACAAAGGAGCTGTTGAAGATGAGTTTAGTCCAACATACCACATGCCTTTTGGAGATAAAGTCTAGCAAAGAGCCTCACTTAAATAGCAGGTTGTTGCCCTGTAAACAAGCATGATGTCTGCAACTTGCCATCATGCCATCACATCCAACTGGAGAATAAACCAGGCCAACCACAGGGACTTATGTTCCTTAGCTGTCTCCTGAGATGAATTTCAGAAGGCAAACCACCTCACAGGCATGTGTGGCTGTGGTAGATCCACTTGGATCCCTCCTGGGAAGCCTGTGTGCTCAATTACCTCTCTGAAACGCCTGTACACCAACACATGCAGCACAGGGAATAAACAGGAAGAATTAGAGATCTGTGTGTGGTCCCAGGGCCATGACCTTATTGCAATTACAGAGACATTGTGGCATGGCTCACATGACTGGAATGCCATCATAGGTGGCTATGTACTTTATAGGAAAGACAGGCCAGCAAGGAGACATGGTGGAGTTGCTTTCTATGTGAGTGAGCAACTGGAATATATAAAGCTTTCCTTTGGAGGGGATGAAGAACGGGTTGAGAGCTTATGGGTAAAGATTTGAGGGCAGGGCAACACGGGGGACACCATTGTGGGTATTTGCTACAGGCCACCTGATCATGAAGAGGAACATGATGAGGCTTTCTACAGACAGCTGGAATTAGCCTCATGATCCCAGGCCCTGGTTCTCTTGGGGGACTTCAGCTACCCTGATACCTGCTGGAAAGACAACACAGAGAAGCACACGCATTCCAAGAGGTTCCTGCAGAGTACTGACCATAGCTTTTTCTGATGCAGGTGGTGGAGGAACCAATTAGGTGAGGTATGCTCTTCGACAATGTACTCACAAACAAAAACAGACTGGTTGGAGGTGTGAAAATTGCGGACAGCCCTGGCTGCAGTGATCATGAAATGGTGGAGTTCAGGATCCTGCGTTGACGAAGCAAGGCAAAAAATAAAGATTGCAACCCTGGACTTCAAGATAGCTAACTTTGGCTTGTTCAAGGACCTACTTAGAGGAAACCCATGTGGATTAGGGCCCTAGAAGGTAGGGGGGCCCAAGACATCTGGCTGATATTCAGAAATTGCTTTGTCCAAGCTCAAGATAGGTGTGTCCATGTGCATAAGAGAGCAACCAAAGGGAGAAAGAGACCTGCATCAATGAACAACAAGCTTCTGCAAAACTGAAACAGAAGAAGGAAGTTTATGGAATATGCAAAAAGAGACAGGTCTCTTGGGAGGAACATAGGAGTGTTGTCAACACGTGCAGGGATGAAACAAGGAAGGCTAAGAATTAAATCTCATGAGGGAGGTGAAGGACAAGAAGGGCTTCTTCAAGTGTATCAAGTAGGAAAAGGATGATTAAGGAAAATGTGGGCCCACTGCTGAATGAAGTGGGTGCCCTGGTGATGGTGAAGGATACAGAGGAGGTGCAGTTACTGAATCCCTCTTTGCTTCAGTCTTCACTGCTAAGGCCAGCCCTCAGGAAACCCAGACCTTGGGGGCAAGAGTTGAAGTCAGGAGAAAGGAAGACTTTCCCTTGGTTGAGGAGGATAAGGTTAGAGATCTTTAGACAAACCTGACACTCACATATCCATGGGCCCAAACAGGATCCTTGGCAGATGTTATTGCCACGTCACCCTCTATCATCTTTAAAAGGTCATGGAGAACAGCAGAGGTGCCTGAGGACTGGAGGAAGGCCAATGTCACTCCAGTCTTCAAAAAGAACAAGAAAGAAGGTCTAGGAAACCACAGGCTGGCCAGCCTCACCTCCAGCCCTGAAAAATGACCTGGAGGTCATCTCTAAGCACGTGGAGGAAAAGAAGGTTATCAGGAGTAGTCAACAGGGATTCACCAAGGGGAAATCATGCTTGGCCAACCTGATATCCTATGATGGAATGACTGGCTGGGTAGATGAGGGGAGGGCAGCGGATATTGTCCACCTTGACCTCAGCAAGGATTTTGACATCATCTCCCATAACATCCTCACAGGTAAGCTCAGGACATGTGCATTAGATGAGTGGGCAGTGGGGTGGATTGAGAACTGGCTGCATGGCAGAGCTCAGGGGGCTGTGGTCAGCAGCACAGCGTCTCGGTGGAGGCCTGTAGCAAGTGGTGTTCCCCAGGGGTCAGCGCTGGGTCCAGCCCTGTTCAACTTCTTCATCAGTGACCTGGATGAAGGGACTGAGCGCGCCCTCAGCAAGTTTGCTGATGATACAAAGCCAGGAGGAGCGGCTGTGCTGCTGTTCAGGGAGACCTGGGCAGGCTGGAGAGTTGGGCAGAGGAACCTCATGAAGTTCAACAGAGGCAAGTGTAGGGACTTGCACCCAGGGAGGAACAGCCCCACGCACCAGCACAGGCTTGGGGTTGACTGGCTGGAGGGAAGCTCTGCAGAGAAGGACTTGGGAATTCCGGTGGGCAGCAAGTTGCCCATGGGCCAGCAGCATGACCTTATGCCGAAGGGGTCAGTGGGATCCTGCGGTTCATTGGGAGGAGTGTGACCAGCAGGTCGCGGGAGGGGATCCTCCCCCTCTACTCTGCCCTGAGGAGGCACATCTGGAGTGCTGTGTCCAGTTCTGGGCTCCCCAGTTTGAGAGACAGGGAGCTACTGGTGAGGAGCCAGCAGAGGTGACCAAGTTGATAAGGGGACTGGAACACCTCCCTGATGAGGAAAGGCTGAGGGAGCTGGGCCTGTTTAGCCTGGAGAGGAGAAGACTGAGAGGGGATCTTCCTGAGGTCTACAAATACCGTAAGGGCGAGTATCAGGAGGACTGGGCCAGGCTCTTTTCAGTGGTGCCCAGTGACAGGTTAAGGGGCAACGGGCACAAACTGCAGCACAGGCAGTTCCATCTGAATGTGAGGAAGAACTTCTTCACCTTGAGGGTGGCAGAGCCCTGGGACAGGCTGCCCAGAGAGGCTGTGGGGTCTCCTTCTCTGGGGACATTCATACCCATCTGGACATGATGCTGTGCAACCTGCTGTAGGTGACCCTGCTTTAGCAGGGAGTTGGGCTGGGTGATCTCCAGGGGTCCCTTCCAACCCTGACCGTTCTGTGTGATTCTGTGATTTTGTGGCTTGTTCCTTTGACTTTGGATCACAGAATATGCATAAGTGAAGTTGTATGCACTGAGCAGGGAGCTGGGCCAAATAATTTCTACTTCTCTAGCTTTGAAATTACCATGATAGTGAGACAGATACCAGAGATACACCAAAGAGGAGCTAGTTGAGTATCTTGTCTGTGACAGAGTCTATTCCACTTGTTTTTCTGGGAAAAGATTAAAGCAGGTGTTAAACAAACACAAAAAATCACTTTCTGTACCAGACATGAGGCATATTCCAAGCACAGCACATTGACCCTCACCGAGGTTAGGTACTGCTCAGAGGTTTTTGCATCATTGGGTTTAGGATAAGGAGGATAGGAGAAAAACATCCCCTGTGTGAAACAGCTGCTTTCACACATTTTTTTTAGGTGTTGCTTTCCATATGTGCTGGACAGCCTTGGAATCAAAAGGTCCTGTCCAGAGGAGAAGGTCGCAGGCGGTGAGCTAAGGTGCTGTTTTGGTGTTCAGGCTCACATATATTGGAATCCAAAAGAGTACACAGCTTTTTCAGACAGTTACTTCCAGCGGTAAAGACAAATGCCCCTCAGAACCACATCCAGTGAGCTGTGACTGGAACCCTACAAAATGTTTTGCTCATAAACTGAAATGCTCATAAACTCATGCATGAAAAATAAAAACCTTTAGGGACCAGCGTTGTTTGATGGTTATTTTAAAAAGCTGAAAATTTGGAAACCAAATTTCATCTGCATCTTTTTCTCACTCAAGTGTTGCTCAGTACATGCATCAGTCTTTTTAAACAGTTTTAATTTTTAGCCCAATGTCCCATGAGTGGTTACCATATGTAAAACCCAGTTTTTGCCAGCAGGATAAAAGCAGAGAAGCAACAAGGTGCTAAATATGAAACCTCTGTACAGCATGAACTATTACACAGAAACCAAAAAACATTTTTCACAAAAGCTAAGAAAATTGAAGTGAAGCCTACTTATTTATTCAATGTGAGTTGGTTTTTGTGTGTGTGTGTTTTTCTTTTGTTAAACTCTACACAGACTTTCAGGAAAATCGTTTCCTTATTAATTTTAAGCATAATTTTATTTCATTTAAAAAGTAATCCATAAAAATTGCATTCATATCTAAAAAGTGGCTCTGGATTTTCCATGATGTAGTGTTTTCCATGTAGTAGTGGTTAGAATGAAATCAGAGTGACATGTCCTGCTTCTGTCCATACAACTTCCACTCAGTATGAAAAAGCAAAAAGAAAAGAAGTACTGGGGGAAAAAAATACTTTCTTTTTTGTAAATTAAGTTTAAAGGTGTTTTCAGTTCTCAGTGGTCTGTGTAATATGTAACACTGCTTTTTGTGTGGCTCCCAGATTTATGTGGGAGCTCCTGATTTTGGAGGTATCCTCTTATTTCTAGCACATTATTTCAGCTAGTTCCAGTCAGCTAGTTAATTGCAGGACCACACACTTACTGAGGTTTTTTACCCTCCCAGGTGGATGGCATCCTCCACGTTCCATCTTGTTTCTATACAGTCCTCCGGGGCCAGATTATACATTGCCCAAATCTCTGCTTCTAAACTTGAATTATCAAAACCTCAAAGTTTGAAAAGCTACCGTAGGCTTCAGGATGTCAGCAGGAAGGTACCTTCCAAGGCAGGGTCCAGACCCACCTTGTTGCAGGCACATGTGACCTATGGACAACACCAAAACTCAGCCATTTTAGCTTTCTTTTGCTCCTGTGACTGCCCTACTACGTCAGTTCCAGAGCCTCATTCTTCTATTCTTACAAATATCTTTTTAATCTTTAGCTTATTTGCTTCCCAGCCATTACATACCTATTTTCTCTTCCATTAGCATTGCTCTTTAGCTTAAGTAGCCTGTCTTACTTCCTGATGTTTACCCTCTCAAAATGTTTATTCGCTGCAGTCATATTCTGTCACTTTTCATTTTACCAAGCTAAAAACACCCGTCTGCTTTCATGTCTGGTAGTTTGATGGATTCTCCATTCCCTGGTTTCTGTAGCAGTCCTTCTTTGTGCTTTCTCCGTATTTTTTTTTTGTTCCTATAATCATTCCCAATATTTCAGATTGAGTCAGAGTAGTACATGGTACAAATGACATTAGTTCTTCCTTGTATCACCCAGATCTTAGAACTATCCACATTAAACTGATAATAATAATTGGTGAAAGACTGATGTGGCCAAGATTATTATCTTCATCCCTACCAGTGCTGATTCTAAAAGCAAAAATTCTTACTATCCTTCTCAGACCAAATAGCTTGGCAATTCACTCTCTTAAATTAATTTGATTTCAATTCCTTCTGTCCTCAAGATCATGCAGTTGTTCCTGTATGTATTCTTATCTTTCTCTTTAATGGTAGTGCCTCCTACAATAAGTTAAACTAGCACATTTCATCTCAAATATACAGCCTTGGTTTACAAAACTTTCTGTCATTTTCCTATTTGTGGTGAATTCAGGTTTTACTGTGATATCTTTAGTAGCACTGAACTGGAAACAATTTAGCTAGTGGAAAGAAATTAGGTTTTAAAGGGAAATTGAGATTTGTACATGTTGAAAAATTTGGATTTTGAGCATATAGAGTTGTTGTGTCAACCTAGGAATGTGTTTAATCCAGACCTTACAGTAAATTGTCTTAAATCAAGAGATTCTTAACCTACTGTTTCCTCGAGAGAAGCTGGAAGAAAAACAATCTCATTCTCTCTTTTTCTCTTTTAAAAAGAAACAAATATTTTCTCTTTCACATCCGCACACACACAACCACCCTCTTAGCAATTCATTACATCTTTAAAGGAGAACTAAAGTTAAGCTATCCTTTGAGGATAACAAAATGCAAAAATTAACTCTGGACTGAATGAAGTGCGTATGGCCATGGAGAATTATTTGTGAGCTATTCCCAGTGAAATGTGCATATCTAATTTGATTCCAGTTGTGTTTCTTGAAGAAATAAAGTCTTTAGTGTCATGTCCCTGTTGCACATTTTCACTAAAACTGAAGCACCACACAGCACCAAAATTTTCACATTGAACTCGCAGTTTCCCTCTCTCCTCTTTTTTTTTCTCCCTCACACATGCAAATATCACACACTAGGAATATTCAAGCAGATGTATTCAGTTAGAGGTAGTCTTTGCATGGCAGTCTCACCGGTTGTGCTATATTTAGCACTTCAGTATGATTATGCCTTTCTGGACCCCCATGTTCATACTTTCAAGCCCTCTGAGACCTTAGGGATGTAATTTATGGCATGCATTTCAGCCTCATGTTTCTTTGTAAGTCTGAAAGCTGGCAAGTTGGGAGTGTCTATTAACAGTGCTTCAAGAAAACCTGACTGTTCTGGTCTTTCAATTTCTTTAAATTACAAGATGTACCTCAGGGTCATGGATTACTTTGAACATCATCAGTGTTCCTGCACTGGAAGATACCTCATCATGCTTCTTTTTCTAGCCAAATTGGCTTACTTTGTGGATAGAATTAGCATCACCAAGTTAATGATAATTGCCTATGTTTATTCTCAATGTTAAGGTTTTCATGAAGAGGATGCAGTTCATGGAACTGGCAACTGTTTTCTCTAACGTCCCAGGTGACACAGAAGTCTCTTTTGTGAGAAAACAAGTCAATACAAAGCCTGTATCCCAGTATAACCTTTCTCAAGGTGACTCAAATTTGACAAAGATGATACAATTAACAAAGACCTTCAATGTTGGCTTCACATTCTGAGCTTAGCTCATGCCATGAGGAGTAAGTACTTATATACATGTGAGTATGGCAGTCTGTGAAAGTGTCACTGCGCAGAGGGCATACCCTTATTGAGAGTGGCAAGAGAAGAATTCAGATTTAGTGGTGATTATCACACATTTTTCTATCAGTTTAAGAGGCTTTAAATTGATTTAGTCAATGAAAGGTGGGAGCTTATGTGGGAACAGTGATGTTAACACAGAGGTAGCAAATTTTTGCTTTATACAATAAAATAATATAGGGGAAAGAAGGCAGAATGATCAGGATCCCACCCACGCCACGATGACTCTGGGTGACTCTGATGGTTGAGACACAATAAAGTATGCCCGTCCCTGCACATCTACCTGGACAGCTGCTTAATCTAAAGGTCCATCATAAGGTCCTAAAGATGTCTTTTCCTCTCTGCCTTCCTGAGAAATATTAAAGAAAATTGAGAAACAGCTTAGGAGATGTAAAGCAGCTCCTTCTAATGTCAGAAGACCTTTTCTCAATATTGGAAAAACCTTTTGCAAAGACTAAAGGGACTTTTTGTATAATTGACCAGAATTTGAATAAAATGTAGAATAGTATTACAGTCAGATCAATTAACGAGAGAAGACCAGTCTCCATAATGACGGATGCTCCAATCAGAAAAAAGCAAGTGTAGAAATGAAACCTTATTTCTTAAGACAATCTTCGCTTGTTATTTTGACCTCTTCAGAAACTTTCGTCACACCACACAGCCAACACCTGCAAAATCCTCTGAAGACAGAAAAGTCCTGCAAAAATTGTGAATATTATTAAGTGTAGATCCCATTGGCTTTCAACCCCATGACTCAATGATAAAATAATGAAAAAGGAATAGGACCTGACTATGGTGATACATTCCAGGGCAAAGTATCGTGCTTTTCTGAAACTGCAAGAAAAATATAATTTAAGAAGAAAAATGCATGTTTCAGAATATTGTTATTTTCTAGGCCCTGTAACATATGATCTGGGCTGCAGCTCCTTTTGCCCCTACCAAGCAGTCCAAGTTCAGATGTGAAGGGAGAAGACTTGAGTCAGACATTTATTCCTGGAGTAATTGCTGCACAAAACCTAACCAGAATGAACTGAATGCCATCATAAGCCTCATGACCTATCCTAATATCACCTGTAAGAATAAATACTATTTTTGTTCAGGTAATGATAACCTGTCTAAAGTCACTTCCTCCACCACTTTGTGACTTACTCATTCTTTCTGGAAATAACTTTGAGGAAAGGCATTATTGACAGGGTATGTTGTTACATATTTTAAATGTGTAAGAAGCAACAGCCTAGCAAACAGCACTCCATATAACAAGGGAATTGAACTTCAAGATTTTTTCATCTTCAGAATTAACTTTACAGGAGACTGTTACACATTGATCATTTCTCACTTCTGGCAAACAAGGCTGTAATATATCATAAGTGAAAAAATAACCCAATAATGCAGCGTAACAGCAAGACAATCAAAGTGAAAGGGTAAGACTCATTTCATCTGCTCTAGCTCTGTATACATAAGGTAGGCATCTTGCATTCTTGTATAATCAGCAGACAGAAACAACCATTTTGGGGATATAGTCCTAGACAACTATTTTCTGATGAGATGATTCTCATACTGAAGTGCCCCTTTCTCTCCTTTAAATACAAAAGCAGCCTACAGTGACCGGCTTGGAAGCAGATGTCAGTGCTGTAATAGTTATATTTATTTACATGAACTCCAACGTAGATGTTTGGCAAGTGCCGGCTTTCTACTCTGAGGTGTGTATGAAGGCATTGCTCTTCACCTTGTACTTCTTGGTTTCAGGCATTTAAGGCTGCTCCACAGGAAAGATGTAACATTGAGGCGTCTGAGCATTCCTCATCCATTCTGGAGCCAAATCAAATAAGACCTTAAAACATCTTCAGTGCCAATCTCTTTCATACCTTCAGTCTCCTGGACATGGAGTCAGATGAAGATTTTGCAGATAGTTCATGTGGAAGAGGCACACGCATAGCTGGACAACATGAATGGGCAGAGGGAGGAGAGACCCTGAGCACTGGAAAAATCTAAGTCTAAGGGAGTCTAAAAATCTAAGGGAGGAGAGAGAGGAGAGGAGAGGAGAGGAGAGGAGAGGAGAGGAGAGGAGAGGAGAGGAGAGGAGAGGAGAGGAGAGGAG